>NC_064541.1:3922500-4122500 GCF_023856365.1 Brienomyrus brachyistius
GAGATGGCGTCTCTACCCTTCCGGATTCCCCCCCCAATTGTCCAGGCGTTCCGGCCGATAATGGTACTTCTCTAGGGGTGGTAGGAGGACTGGTCTTCTCCGGGCGTAGTCCGCGAGAAGGAAGGGTGCCTCCTCCTCGTCCTCAGACGGGAGCCATAGCCTGGCTAGCGTGCAGGCTCCAAGCTGGATCTCCGGCTCCTTCTGAAGCCTTCTTGCCCGCTTGCTTTTCTTGCGGTCTGTCATTCTGTCACGATCGGATCGCGGGCAGAGCGGCGATCGTGCGGAAGGGCGTGGAAGGAGCAGGCAGGCAAGCGGGATACAGGGAAAACGGGGGTTTAATGAGGTAACGGGGAGCAGGAGACATGTAACGCCACTAACATCAATGACAGACAAAGCAAACTGGGGAGACCAGGACTTAAATACACCAGACTGAATGACAGCAAACGGAAACAGCTGGGTACAATTCGGGAAACACACGTGGGTAAGCAGGGGGCGTGGCACACAGGAGGAGCGGATGAGCCGGGCGTGACAATATACTTGATATACCTTAATTCCAGTATTGCTGTATGTAATGCATATTAAATATTACAGAGTATTATACATGATGTCTTTGTTAATCATTCTGTTTTTCTTCCCTTAGGGATCTATATGTGGTGACTGGGTTGTCATGTCTTGTGTGCCTCTATGTGGACTCTGTCAGATGGCAAGAGAGCAAAGGATGAGAAGCTGATCATGTGACTCAGAAGGGAGGGGCCATGTGAAACTACAATGGCTGAAATGTTCCACTCGCCATCATCAGCTGGTCACAGCTTTTTGTTGGACATTCACTGATTTTAAGTTCTAACTAAACTTAATCTAGCTAAACTGTTCTAACTAATTTTAAGTAAATTCTGTTAAGGTGAATCTAAGATATGACAATGTCCACAGATTAAATCATTACAATTCAGTTAATATTCATGTTAATACAGGATTTTATTAGTCAGTGATTGTTATAGAAGTTATTCCAATAAGCCCTTTTTTGTAATTCTGACCATAGCATCACATTATTTTAACAGCTGTCTGAAACGTCTGACATATCTTACAGTATTTTACAATGATATCTGTGTCATGGAATGCAGGTGTACCTACATGAAAAACAGTCTGAAAAATGCTGGCAGAAAAGCAGATTAATTAAGATAAATCAAATGGTAAATTACAATTAATTACAAATAATAAATCTCCTTGATACATTTGGCCTGTTTTTCCTTTAAAGGTGCTATAGAATGAAAATCTGACTTTACCTCTGCGTAGCTGAAAAGGGAGAGTTGGAGAAATTAGATGAGATGGAATTGAATTACCATGAACTGCAAATAGATTTTTTTCTCTCTTTTAAATATAATTCCTGAATATGAAAAAAGGAAGTGTTTTGGGCTGTTTTGAAATTATTACATAATAGTCTTTAACATGCCCTCAAATGTAACATATGCTAATGCACTGTCAAGCTCAATGGGCATGCCACATTCAGACTTCAACAGTTGCACAGGTATTGTGAAGAAGGAAGCAGGGGACAGCAGCTAAAATGGCAGGCTGCATGAGGCTGTAACGGGGATGTCGGCACTTTTGATCTTGTTAGTTATGTCTGAGCTGTCAAATTGCCTCCCTGTGAACAAGCCAGTCAGAGCAGAGCCTATACACATATTAATGAGCAGACCAAATAAGGCCAAAAATAGGGTGGTAAATGGACCTGTAAAACCACTGCACGACATTTTTTGACTATATAGACACCAAAGAACAATTTGGTAAAAAAATGCATTCTGTGGCACTTTTAGTATTATGAATACTTCCTTTCCATGAAATATTTATAGTCACTTAATTCCACCCAATCTGGAATGCCGCATATTGTGTCTGACATGTGCTGCTCTCAGCACCTACTAGTGGTTAAACACTCTTAGGATGGTGCTTGATATTTATTCAGTTCTACTAGCCCTGTTAGCACCCAAGCAAAAGGTGATATTCAGCCCTAACTAGCCATCCAACAACTGACCTGCTTTGTTTTGTCTGATTTTCCATAGATAGTTCCCTGTGTGTCTTTGGATGCGTTTATTTTTACACTTGTCTTTAATTTGAATATCTCTGAGCTATTCTTTCCGTACACTTCTGCCCATGCATTAAGATCATCCGATACAGACTTACTGTACCTAAGCATAGGTTATGAACTATGGGTGGCAGAGCATTTAGTGTAGCAGCTCCTAAACTTTGGAATGCTCTTCCTCTTTTTTGTGCTTTTGTAAAGTGTCCTTGAGTGTATGAAAGGCGTTATGTAACTACAACTTACTATTATTTTTATTATTCAACACTGGAGTCAGCAGCTGTTAGCTAAGAGGATACCTGATATCTTCCAATAACCAGCCACCAGCAAACACACCATCTTATGCCATCTGTCACACTCCAAAGCTGGACCAGGTATAAGGATCAGTGTACTCCCAGGCCACTTGGCCACAATGTCCCGGTATCAGTAATAGTGTCCATAGAAACATTTCAAAGTCAAATTTTGATATTAATATCAATATGGATATAATTTGACGTTAGGTTTTAGCGTTGTCTTAATATTACCCATTTCTCTTGCATTTTTATCTTCATATATGGTTACAAATAACCTTAATTTACATGCTTCATACCCATAATATGTTACTGCTCTACAATGCACTTATGGCATAGACCTAAATTCAGTAAGGTATATTCAGATAGTCATGCTCCGGTCGTTCCAATCCTCCCGTGTGCCACTCCCCCTCATTTAGCTTGTGTGGAATTCTTGTGTTATCAGCTGTTTCTAGTTATGTTAATTAAGGAAGAAGAATTTTATTCATTTCAATTCTAAGAAATTCAATGCAGTCACAATACACATGAATGTCACATAATCCAGCAAAACATAAATAATCATACAATAGATTTACTTTCTAGATAGTACATGTAGATATCGACCTTGTATATATGTACTAATGAATGATGTATACATTATATCTGCAGTATTGTATAATAAAAAATGTTTAATTGATTTAAACTGCATTCTATCAATATATATTTGGTTTATGTCAGCCCTTTAAATTCTTTTCATTGGACATATATTGATTGATTTTGCATATTTAACTGTTTACATGTGTGTCCATTTATGAGTAGCCTGTAGTACCTTTTCTTGTGTCAGTGGGTTGTCAGTGCGTTGTCAGATGATTAGGGTCATGGATAGGGTTACTTGTATGACTGAATGGAGTGCTCTTCCACCAGGTCAGGTCAGGTCATGTTAGGGAGCATGCAGTGCATTGTCGCACCCACCACACAGAGAAACTCCACAAGATCCCGACCGGCGATCCCCCAGGCAGATACACCTTCCAGTCCCACCCTCTGGAAGTGGCCATCCATCTGCCACAGCCAGGTGTTACGTGGGTGTCACCTTAGCCTAGTCCAGCTGCTTGGATCCTCAGCAATGAGGATCCTGTTAGCTGGATCACCCTCAAGGAAACATGCCAGATGGCCATAATGATGTAAATGACGTGTCCTCACAATGCAGGTAATGTGCCTCATTCGGAACCCCTCTAGCAACCGCTCATTCAACACAAAGTCAAACCAGCGGTACCAAAGGAGTCCAGTCTTCGTCTCAGCTCACTGGATAGTGTCCATGTCTCACAGCCATACAGCAAGACAGGGAGCACCAGGACTTTGAAGAATTTGTCCTCTTGCAAAAAATTTTTTAAATCAGGACTTTCAAATTTAGAAATTTTAACGCCACTTACCCATTTCCAGTGACCTCATGACCCCCATGCTCTTCCAATCCATCTGCTGACTGGTCACCATATGAGTCACCATAGACATGAATGTCACTGTCGAGGTAGGAAAATCTTTCAACAAAGTCGACATTCAACCCACAGACAGACACACTACTGATGGCTGTGCCTAAGAAGTCATTAAATGCCTGGATCCTGGTCTTTATCCAGGACACCCGCAATCCCAGACACTTACACTTCTCACTCAGTCTCTCAAGAGCCCCAATCAGAGCCTCCATCACTAAGATCATCACATCATTGGCAAAGTCAAGATCAGTAAATCTTTCTTCACAATGGACGCCCCACAGCTGCTGGACCCCACGACCCTGCCCAACACCCAGTCCATACAAGCATGAAACAGAGTAGGAGCAAGAACACGTCCCTGGCGAACCCCAGAATCAACTGGGGAAAATGCAGAGGTTCTCCCTCCACTCTGCATCACACTCACTGTACCAGGGTACAGGATGACCATGATGTCCAGCAACTTCAGGGAATCCTGCAAAGTCTCAGGATGTCCCACAGGGCAACTTGATCAACTGAGTCGAACACTTTACAAAACTCAACTAAGGCTGCAAAGAATCTCTGCCGATATTCGCTTACACTCGATGAGAACCCTCAGTGCAAGAATATGGACAATGTCAAGATCTCTCAATTCATTTCTGTAGCTGTATTTCTTGTCAGACTAAGGATTATATATCTGGAGCTTTGAGCCTGCATAACTTCACAAAGTGACCCTGGCATTTATGTAGCAAGGCTTCACAGCTCCAACACTTATTCCCTGACTACAGTTAAAAACAGCTTTCTGTTTCTTTGTTCTCACCAACTATTCTTTTACTCTGTCTGTTCTGAGCTGCCCTCACAAACCATGGCATTTCTCAGCTTAGTCAGTTTATTATTAAAAACTATAAATAGCAGGGACCGGATTTTTCAACATGAAAAAAATCGATTCCTGTATACTAATCATCTTGCAGTCTGAATTAGAACATTACTCAGTTACATTTTTAGTAAGTTCATGGAAGCTGCATGAAACGAAAAAGCTGACCGCAGTCCGCCCAAGTACCTATAGTTTGACACCTGAGCTAAACAGTCAGGGCAGGAAAAGGAACCCAGCCAAATGACAGTATGTGGACTACCCTACAACAGGCAACTACTGCAGTAGATTAGAGCTGAAACCAAACTGTACAATACACCTGCAAGGAACAATGATAAATACTGAAACTGAATCAAACTGTCTTTGTACCTTAAAATCATTTTTGAATATGGTCATTGTTCCTAGGAATTGTGAGCAGTATACATAATATTTAGTCTTTTATTAATTTGTCAACTTCTGTATCAAATAGCTAAAATGGCATTTTAATTTTATGTTGGTAACGAAATTGTAAATTAGTTCTAATTTATTATCTCTATATAATATGCCTAGTATTATTTTAATTTGATCAGCAGTAGTTAATTTTCATAAAACTACCATTTTGTATGGCTAGGCTGTATTCTACAATATTCTTCTCTGAATATACTCTTTGTTACTTTCTTCTTGTTCCTCATTTTTTGATTAAAACAAAAGCTGAGGGAGAAGATTGTGGTTAACATGTCTTTCAGGGGAAACAGGAAAGGGACTTCTGCATTTAGAGCAGTTCGAGACACTTCCTTAACTAGGAAATCAATCACAAGACATAATCAGCACTAACAGAGGTAAGACAATGCTACTTGTTAAAATCTAAAGAAGAATTCAGTAATTTATTAATTGTTTCACTGCAACAAATGTTCTGTATTAATTATACTTAATTAAACTGCATTCCTACATAATGGTATAGAACTACTGATAATCATGTAAGTAAAAAGAAACCTTTTGTGAAATGTATACCACAGAACAAAATAGCAAAGAGCAGTTTAATATGTTACAGCAAATTGCAAGTACAAATTGCTATTTGCTATTTTCAATGATATTTCTTAAAAGGAAAACTGCTTCTGCTCAAGAAATATCACAAAAAGTGGACCTATAAATGAATACTGTAACTCTGTAATTTTGATACAGGTATGTATAATAATGGAATCAAATATGAAACTGAAAGGGAAATGTTGTATAGTAACTAACGTTTTTATTTATTTATTTTAGGGATATCGCAGGAATATTACTATTGGATTCTCTTGTGAAATCCCTGTCAAGTCTGGTTCACCTGGACAATTGTTAAAATACCTAATAAATTTTCCATTGTAGCAGTTTCAGAATATTACATCATGAGGATATATGATCACGACATCTGATACTACAAAGCAAAAAAAACAGAAGAATATCAAGCTTCTATGTTTTAACATTGCATCCTCAGCTAGATGACATGACTAAGTCCATATACATTGCTCTCGTTTTTTCAGGGCATTTATTTCAGCTCGTACTGCTTGCAGCTGGATACAGCTTCCAAAACTGTATAGAAAACCCATCACAAAATGATTCATTCAACTGCATTCACCGTAAGCAAAGGAACATATCTGCACTTGTTGGAGATCTACCTTCCTGGGCTACAGTTCTTAACATTTCCCATAATTATCTGCAAGACATTCCAGAAAGTTCATTTTCTCAGCTCCGCCAGCTGAAAACCCTGAGAGTGGATTCTAATAATTTACTAAATATAAGGGACAATGCCTTTTCTGGTTTGGGACACTTGGAAACCTTGAATCTGTCTTCCAATAACATTGCCCATCTCAGTTCTGCAGCATTTGCTGACCTTGCTAACCTAACTTGGCTTATCCTGAGCAACAATGTTTTGCAAAATTTGTCAACCCAAATTTTTTCAGGACTTTCAAATTTAAAAATGTTAAGTTTGCGCGCAAACAGTTTGGTTAATTTCTCTGAGATAACTGAATCAGTAACACATCTGTCACAGCTAAGGAAATTAGACCTCTGTGGTAATAGTTTGTCATCTCTTCAGCATTTCTCTGGCTTTCCTCGTTCCCTAGCCATCCTCTACTTGTGTAAAAACCATCTTGCCACACTATCATGTGACTATAGCTTCCTTAGCAATATCCGCATATTGGACCTGTCATACAACATGCAACTCCAATCAAGTGCCTTACAGGATCTAAATCTGAAGAATATTAATTCACTACATTTGGGTTTCACCCAAGTCTCACCCTATCAGCTCTTCAATGACAGCAGTGTGAACCCAGGTCATGTGGACTTATCAGGTATGAATTTATCAACCAAAAATCTTCTGAAAAACCTGTGCAGTCTTTTGAAAAACAGAAATGCCAGTTTGCATATGCTAAATCTTCAGAACAATGGGATTCGAAACCTGGAGAAAGCAATATTCTCTACTTGCCCCTTGTTTAAAATAATCAATCTGTCTCACAACAAGTTAAAAAAAACAAATTGTCTAAGTTTTCTCCAAGATCAGAAATCATTGGTAGAAGTCATTTTGGAGCACAACCGTCTCAATGGCCTTGAAAATTGCTCGAGCAGTTGGCATTTTCATAATGTGACTCAATTAAGTTACCGCTACAACCGAATCCTCAGTGTGAAATCCCATGCATTTACCCCAACTCCTAGACTACAGGTCCTCAAATTGAATATAAATAACATTGCATATATGGTAAAGAGAGCATTCAAAGGATTAAAAGACCTAATCACACTTCGTCTTGACAATAATCTTCTGACAGACCTCTATGAGGAAAGTTTTGTGGGCTTGGACAGATTGCAGATCCTTAACCTTCGTAACAATCGCATTGCAGTCATTTTCAATAACACTTTCCACACCCTTAATCAGCTGAATATTCTAGATCTAGGTGGAAATAAGATTTCGCATCTCCAACCTGAAGCATTTGTGGGCCTTAAAAACCTAAAGAACCTCTACTTGGACCGAAACCATCTGAAAGAAATCTACAGAGAGCAGTTTGATCATGTACAAGCTACACTGCAAGTCCTGGACCTTCAAAGGAACTTGATTCACTACATGTCCATCCATACAAGCTCTCCATTTGTGAAACTATCAAAACTGCAAGACTTAAAATTGGATGGACAGCAGCCATTTGGGATTACCTTGTTGCCTCATGGCTTTTTCCAAGGTCTCAAATCTCTTAAATCCCTCTATCTCACAAATAATAAGATATATACTTTCCAAACTGATACATTTGATGACTTAATCAGCCTGGAATTCCTGTCTCTGGACAACTGCTGTAGGGGAGTTGCACCACTATGGCCAGGAATTTTCAAAAACCTTCACAATCTTAAGAGACTCTCTGCAGAGAACATAGGCACAGAAACTCTTTCAGCAAAAGTTTTTGGTAACCTTACCAAGCTGCATATCTTGCAGCTGACCAATAACAACATACAGACCATGGATTCTGCGCTATTAGATCAGCTCCCCAATCTACGCTACCTTGACCTTCGTCTCTGCCCCTTAAGTTGTACTTGCATTAACAGCTGGTTACAGAACTGGACCAAGAATAACAATAAAGTTCAGCTTGTCTACTTATATAATTTAACCTGCCCAGACCTTTCACAGTCTAATTTTTATAGCTTTGACCTCAAAGTATGTTACCAGGACTTTGGTGTCTACCTTTTTGCCTCCACCAGTGCCTTGCTTTTTTTGATGACTGTTTTCCCATTGCTCTATGTCAAGCTCTATTGGCACTTAAAATACACTTATTATGCGTTTTTATCCTGGTTTGGTGAGTATTGGCATCGACTTCAAGATAATGAAGAGCAATGGAAATATGATGCATTCATCTCCTATAACTCTGCAAATGAGAAATGGGTGCTAAATGAGTTGCTGCCAAATTTAGAAGGAAGGGAGTCTTCATACCGGCTTTGCCTGCATCACAGAGACTTTGAAGTAGGACGAAATATTGTGGATAATATCGTGTCAGCAATATATGCTAGCCGTAAGACACTTTGTGTCGTGAGCCAACACTACCTCAGCAGTGAATGGTGTTCTCTGGAGATTCAGCTAGCCAGCTACCGCCTTTTCCATGAATATCGAGATGTATTGATACTGGTCTTCCTTGAGCCAATACCAGAGAGGCAATTGTCTGTCTATCACCGCATGAGGAAAGTCATGCTCAAGAAAACTTACTTGCAATGGCCAAGCCCAGACTGCTCAGATCCTGTTCAAGCACAGGAACTCTTCTGGAGTCAGCTTAGGAGAGCACTGAGGAGTAGCAGCATGAATCAACATGGTGAGAAAGTGCAAGAAGTAAGGGAAGAGTACTGTCCTATTAATAAAGTGACGGATGATGAAATCGGTTATTTAATGCCCTGATTAGTACTGCTCATCACCTTTTGTAACACCAGCAGTTATCAATCCTGGAAGTGAATCTTAATCTTCTAAGTAGATTCAGCATTGATATCTTTGCATAATGAGAAATTATAGGCAGAAACTAAGCTTTGCTATATTTAGTTTCATGTATTTTTTAACAAGATGGCAATGTGGTTAGCATAACAGCCTTATACCTGTGAGCTCGATTTCTGCCCCCAGCTGTCTGTGTGAAGTATGCCTGTTCTCCCTGTGTTAGCTGAAGGTTCCTTTTAGTACTGCCAAAGTCCAAAAGCATGTGGTTGGATGAACTGGTGTGTGAATGTGTACTCTGCAATGGTTTGGCATCCCTTCCTGGGTTTTCCCATGTGCTGTGCTTCCTGGGATTGGCACCAGGCTTGCCCTAACTATGCATGTAGTTTTTTGTGTACTCTGCATGATATGAGAAAAAATTATTCAGATTGGCCAATTTAAGTACACAATTATAAAAGGTAAACTACTTTGTAGAGTGAACTGTAAATATCTCATCAGTAAATTGAAGTGACATATATATATATAGCTTACCATAATAAAATGTAATAGACTATTAGTTTTACATATGTACGTTTATTACATAACAATATTTGCAAAATATAAAGATTCTTAACATCTGAACTTCTAAACTGAAATTGTATTTTGTATTACATATTTGACCACATTCATTTTTACAGTACTCTGAGCTTTCCAAGTAAAATTTTTATGAAAACGTCCAAGCATGTGTGAATCATTTTTTTTGCACAACAAAAATATTTTGTAATAAATGCAGATCAGTAAAGCTTCATTCGAGGGTAAGACCAATGTTCAGGGCTGGGGTAAAAAGGGAAGGACAGTTTTCTGGGAGACAATCCTTTTTCTAGCCTATCAGAGGGTGGATATTGACTCATGTCCAACCTATAGAATTTAGATGTTGAAGGAAGTATGTGAGAGGGATAGTATGTCTGCATATACTGATTCAAAGATGGAGAGTGATCGGGAGGAGAAGAATTTTTGTTTAAATAGCTTTTCTCTGTGTCAGCTGAACACTCTTCCCAAAGCTTCAAATGACTTGAGCCATTTCTAGGAGCTGAAAGAGTATATTTTAAGAAAGGCTTTCTGTTCCTCTCAAAACTTTCTGTTGGGCTTAAAAAGGACACATTAGTGTCACACTTCTTCTCTCCAACAATGAAAGCTGTTGTTCCTTTGTTCAAAGGATTTACCCTAGGCAATAGAGACCTGTCATGTGTTTTAACTGGAACCGGAGATAATGCATCAAACGATGGTTGGAGATCCATAAAAAACTCTGGGGAGTGTGGCCTCAAAACATTAACGGACACACTGGATTGCTGGATTGTAGTGCCTGAATTCCACTCTCGTGCCTAGATGAATATAAAAGCAGGCAGCATAACTATACATTAAAATACATTATTATTAAGTATTTTAAAAGCATTCATAAGTAATGCACATTTAACAATGCAATCTGATCTGAATGCAAAAGGTAATTCCACTAGAAAATAATATTTTTTTTATTAAATGTCATGATGCCTTGTATTTACAACACCCGCCACTTTTCAAATAAGTGTCACCTGCTGGTACCACCTAGAGGCGGTTAATTCCCCACTATGTATTGGGAGCTTAAATTCATGCACCCTCAGGTAGCAAGTTCCAGCTAATATAATTCTTAAGATTTCTCCATTGAATGCACATGCACACAATTTACATATATACTTCAGAAACACACATCAACAATACAAAAACATTTGCTACTTTAAATACAAATAAGGAGAAATAATAGTGCAGATTTCTCACTGCTTTTTTAGCTTGTGGTGACTCAGAGAGCAGCTGCGGCTCCAGTTTTTGGGGGTTCTTCTGTTTCCTCCTCCGATGGCAGCCAGTTTTGTGTGTCTTGGCCCAGGGTGGCTCTCTGTCTGGGCTATGGCCTCCATTTGAATGGGATGGAATAGACTTGGAATCTGGATGGGAAGAGGCAGCTGTGGAGCAAGTTGAGCAAAACCAGTAATGCAGAATGCCCAATTTACCATAGCTACTAGAAAGCCAAAAATCAACTGCATGGAGGTCTAAGTAACCAGCTTCAGTTTACAGTCATATTGCTTATTAAATGCAACATATTACATGGCACTATTGAACTCTGTTTACACTGGTGTCTGGATGAACTAGATAAACATATAAGTACATTGTCTGACCTCTTTCTGCCACCATTGCATCACAGCCAAGGGTATGCTGCACTGCATGGAGATTGTTTTGCAGCTGGACACCATGCCTCTCTTGAAGTGCCTGGAGCAGAGCCTCCTTGCTTTCCACCAGCAGATATCCCCGGCGCCACAATGGCATGTCTAGGGAGTGATGCAAGCGCGAGACTACTGTGGCCACGCGTGCAGAAGCATAATTCTCAGCTTTATTTTGTGTCACATCTTCCACAGTAGGTGGGTCAGAGTCTAAACTGACATCATGTCTAAGACTGTTTTGAGAATCGCTAATCTCAGACACCTGTAGGAAGGCTGATGTTGTCATTGTCTTTGAGTCATTGCATTGTTGCCTCTCCTTCTCCATAGTATGCGATTGCAGTGAATCATTATCCAGTACTACAGCCAAAGAGCTCAACTCAATTTTATTTGAAATCCTACCATCGGAACTGTCTGAGGATAACTGGAAGGCAGTTTCATTTTCAGATGAATGACATGATAGAAATCTGGAATCTGCTGCGAATTTCTCTTGAAGAGAACTTGTTCCCTGGCTGTTGGAATCTTGTTGAGAAACAGAAAATCCTGTTTTTTCAACTTCTCCTGAAATTAGGCCTACCAAAAAAGATTCACCTGTCTTCACCATTTTTTCTAGCACAACAGCTTTGGAGGGAGTTATACAGGAGTGCTCTCGGTTAGTATTTATCTGTGTAATTCCTTCTTTGCTTTTTTTCCGACTTTTCTTACATGGACTAAAAACAGGGTGACAGTATGCACTGGGACCAGGATCAGGAGATGGATAACAAGCAGAAGGAACAGTATTTTTAGTGGTACAAATTTTACTAAGGTTTTCTCTTCTTCCTCCATCGGTTTTCCTACTCTGGTCCGTCAACAGTCGTACAATGTTGATGGATTTTACTTCATGGCTAAACAGACCACGATGACCAATTAGACGACTGTCAGTAATGATGCAGGGCTCCTGCTTGGAGAAAGTCCTGCCAGACAGAGGTTCTCTGGACAGAGGGAGCTTTTGGCATTTAGGACGGCAAATGGAGCATTTAGATGTTTTAACTTCCCTCCTACTGTATTGGCGATAGCTTTGCTTGGTCTCTTGTCCTTTCTGACTTCTGAATTGACTTCTTTCCTTATGAGTCTTTAGTCGTTTCACTTTGAATTTTCTTGCTTGGCTTTTACAAAAGCTTACACCGGAAGGATCTTGGATGCACTGGGTAGATGAACCACTGAGTTCTTCATGCATATTGAAGCGCTTATTAAAAACATCCAATACATTTTGCCTGTCTCCTACTGTCTCACCATGAGTCTGGCTCATTCTGAAATGAACATTGGGTTGAGAAGTTACACAAACATACTTACTGTTACTGTGTTAATCTCCAGTAAATTCCTACAGTAGTCAACAAGGCAGAAAATTTATATGGTTCCTTATCTACATTGCTTTTTTTATAGTTACAGTAGAGTAATAAGTAAATTAGTATATGATTTGTAATCACTCTGATTTAAGTTTAAGAAACAAGTTTGTGGTAAATATTAAAATGCCAAAGCATATCTTCGGTTATGTATTTCAAACAGTTACACTGTAATTCATACAGTTACTTCAGCAATTAAACCGACGTTATTTACTACCCATCTTACCTTCGTTCACGAAGCACCGGGTGCCACTGAACAAACTGCTGGAGTCACGATTGAAACTCTTCCATTAGATAGCGTTGGTTAATTTATACACCGCATGGTTGTATAAATGTGGGCGTGCGCGTACAGAATATATTATTAATTACTGTATTTTTTTTTTATCTTGTCAAAATGACTTTATGAGCTAGTCAGATTTAAAACCTGACTGAAACACGGTTGCTAGGTTACCTGCCCGTGATACCCTTACAATTTGCGCACTAAATTTTCCTCTTTTGCCAAGACATACGATACGCGTAAAAAAACCTATTTGTGTATTTAAAAAAAAAAAAAACATACGATTACTGTCACAGACATTTTACACAAAAAAGAACACGACTCCTGCTTTTTACACACACTACAACGTATCATAGTTAACTGTATTTTGAATTTTTTTTTATTGCATTTAACAATACTCGGTCGCTAAACTTTTGCATGTCTGCATGCAGTTCTGCTATGCATTTATTTAATCCTATTCATAATATGAACTGTTTCCTTCCTTTATTTTCCAATATAATATAATATAATATAATATAATATAATATAATATAATATAATATAATATAATATAATATAATATAATAAGCACTAAAGCCAGAGGAGCGTGAATCAATATACTTGCTATTTTGGAAAAATAGCGGGCACTTCCTAGTGAACTGAGCAGTACCTGTGGAAAGGTCTAAGTTTGAAAAAAGGAGGGGGGTCTCTTTAAGATTATAAAGTAATCAATAAAAAAATAAATTACTTTTGCTTTTTGTAAAACAAATTACATCTTATTTATTTAAATGTAGATTATCGTATTTAGATATTGTGTCAATTTTACACGATAAATTAACATTAACATTGTCAAACATTGAAAGATGTCCCCTGTGTTTGTAAATGGAGTATGCAGATGTCATTGTTTCTTCCTTACACAGTGAACGTTTGTGAAGGAGTTCGTCAGCTGTCTTTCTTTCCCTTTGTTTAGGTGATTATGAAAAAATGTTATTACAAAATCCTCTAATGTACTTTCCTAATAAGACATGTAAAAGAGGTTTACACAGATGTATTTTTTTCCGCAGCTCTGCGCTCTGTTTGTGGCAGATTCACGTCTAAGCCAGAATTGCTATACATGTGTCATGCTATATCGATACTACCCACAATGTTGTTGACAAGCTATTCTTTACATTATTTTCCACAATTAATTAGTCAAGGTGATAACAGTGCGGTTAAAACAAATCTGAAGGGCACGTCCATTTGTTTTATCTTTTATGCGTTATTGCTAAATGTTAGCAACCCTTCAAGTCATGGAGAAGGCCACTTATTTAGCTGGCTAATTCACATGTTTTTGACTTGCATTACATTACTGAAATCCGAGTCAAACGACAAATAGTTCATTTAATTTTAATCGACAATCGACCCTATTTATTTATATAGGGGACAGTTATTTCCCATGTGTAAGTAATATGAATCTAATTTTGTTTCAGATAAAGTCATGAGTTGTGCAGATTCTAACCCGGCTGCCATACCAACTCCTTGCGTGGACATTCAGGGAGATGGTCGGTGGATGTCTTTGGTATGTTTTTCTGATAAAATTTTGATCTGTAAATACAGCCCAACGAACGTGATGATGACTTTTGTAATCCTTTTACAGCATAATCGCTTTGTGTCAGACAGTAAGGACAAGGAGCCTGATGTCCTCTTTGTTGGAGATTCCCTGGTTCAGCTTTTACAGCAGTTTGAGGTTACATTTATTTTCTTTGAAATGTGATATAGTTGTTAGATGCCTGTACAATCTCATGTTATAACTCATATTTTTATGTAATGGGGGAAGCATTACCATGTCTATATGTTGTCCATAGCAAAAGATGGTGAGCATGATGGGACCTGGGAAGGGTACAGGGCAAGGGACACCCAGGATGGGATGCCAGATTTTCACAAGGCGCACAGGCTAGCGCACTGAAACACTAAAGGCACTTTAGAGATACCAAATAACCACTCAGACGTTGTTTTTTATGGTTTATTTCAAACACATTCACATTCACTATATTTACATAACATATTTCCAGTCTGTTATATTTGAAAAGGAGTAGGCAGAAGTATAGCCCTACCCCCATCCTATTATTCAAAGCTCACTTTAAACACTTTTTGTCAAATAGAAAAAAGACAACACAACAAAACAACACTATTACTTTCATATAAAGACTGAACACACCAAATGACACATTTCTTTCAAAAGGAAAGTCTTGGCATTACCATCCCAAGGTAAACTGCTCTTCTTCATCCTCATATTTATTTATATTGTTTGTTATATTTAAACATATTTATTTATATGTTTGTTATATTTTCTTTTAAACTGACTTTTACTTTGTTTTAATCCTTTTGTTAAACTGTTCCATAATTTAACCCCTGCTCTTGAAACACACATATTTTTTAATGTTGTTCTAACACAATGGATTTTTAAATTCGATTTCCCTCTTAAATTATATGCCCCCTCTCTCTCTGAAAACGATGTAAGTTATGGATGTAAGTTATTTCTTGCTTTAAATATTATCTGTGCTGTTTTAACCACTCAGACATCAAATTGCATATTTTTCAATTGTTAATTTTAATTGTGCATTTTGTCTTATCCTTGGTGTAATGGGCTGTCGCTGGTAGGTTTGGCGAGACCTGTTTTCTCCACTCCATGCTCTGAATTTCGGAGTGGGTGGTGATGCCACACAGCATGTCCTTTGGAGATTAAGCAACGGAGAGCTTGACCATATCAGCCCAAAGGTATATCCGTACATTACATGTACATGAACCCATTTTTTTTCCATGACCACGATAAAATCTATAAAGATACAGTTTCAGCATTTTTCTTCATAGTAATCCCCTATCATCCCTGTTTTTGGGATGTTTTAGCTCATTCACTTCTAAGTACAGTTGTTACCCTGTTTTCTGATATTTGTGAATACATAAAGAATGATAGACATAATCAACTTGTGGTTGTTTAGTCTTTCCATGGTCAGTTGAATAGAACAATGTGGCACTGGTATTTTACCCAAATTAAATTTACTAATGTAAACCTGGCCCAGTGTTTTAACTTGAAAACTCTAGTTTCATTTTTTTCTAATGAAAAAAAAACAGCAGTTTATTTGATGTCACTAATAAATGTACTGATGCTTTATAAAATCTGGGCCCTTGTCTCTTCCGTTTAATTTTTTTGTTCAGTTTTTTTCAGTGTGACTTGAAAGCAAACATTTATATGCTAAGGGATCAGTTAGTATGGTTAATTATAATTGGTTAAGTAATGTCTTTCATTTTTGTTATTTGTCCTCCCCACTGTCTTTTTCCAGGTGGTGGTGCTGTGGGTGGGCACTAATAACCATGGTCACACACCAGAGCAGATCTGTGAAGGCATCATTGCTATTGCACGACTTATAAGCAACAAGCTTCTCCATGCTCACACTATAATTCTGGTTAGTCCAGCCATCTTTACGTTTCAGACTTAGTTTAACATAGTCTGCATTGCTTATCTACCTTTCACCGGTGCAGTGTTTGTTGAGTAACAAATTCTAAATATTGTTTTGTAAATTCTTATTTTTGTGAATAACAGTTAATAATGCAACACAAGGAGTGCCGTTATGTATACGGGACATAAAAGTAGCCTGTTGCAATCACAGTTGCACAATATATTGAGAATGCAGTGTGTGAGAGTTTTGTTTTTCATCCTATATGGCCCAGGTCATGGCCGACATATTTGCCCTTGCTGTCCGTAATGACAGTTCCTCTGTCATGTAGGGCTTGCTACCTAGGGGTGAGAACCCCAACACTCTCCGTGAGAGGAATGCAAAGGTCAACGAGCTGCTCCAGCAGGCTGTGCCCTCTCTGCCCCGTGCCTCCTACCTCTCTGTGAATCGTGGCTTTGTGCAGCCCGATGGCAAGATATCTCACCAGGACATGTACGACTACCTGCACTTGACCCCTCAGGGCTACCACAACGTGTGCAAGCCAGTGCATGATGCCATCACTCATCTTCTGGAGAAGCGGGGAGAGAACTGAAAACCATGTTCTGTGCCTTGGCCCCTTATTTTCATGCCAACAGATGATATACATTACTGGGGGAGTTCAGTCTGATCTACCTATGGGTTATGGCTTTAAAACACTACCCTCACTGTTTAGGTTTAAATGTAATGTATTGCAGTAAAAATGAGATGCATTCTGACTGTACCTCAGGGTCCTGTATTTTTTGCTTATTCAGCTTGTGTTGTAATTGCAAAGTTATCCACCCTTTTTTGAGGTTTGTTTTGTAATCTAGTTTGTCAAGAGAGGGGAGATGAAGTGTTAAAAATGTGAGTAACAAGCTGCAATTTCACACCGGATGTGTGAAACGTTGCATCATACTTAAAAAGACACTGTTGTAATCATCCTGGCCACCTGAATACAACTGCGGATGATCGACTGGCCCAGTTGTCTGTGTGGTGGGAGCTTTATGTCCAAGACAAACCTACCACAAGACCTGCGTTTTGTGTATTTTAGCAAATTATATAAGACTAACTGGGTTTACTCTGCAGTTTATTTATATCCTGTGTATATTTCCAATATTACCACCATACAAAGGAAATGCAAGCAACTGCTCAAATTATCTGTGGTTATTTTTTGTGATTATATCTGACACAAGCTTTCATATAAAACTGCAGCCTTTTGTGTCATCCCATCCCATGCATGTGGGAACTCTGTGTTGGGGCAAAGCAAAAATACTCCCTAGGAATTATGTTAGTCATACACGTTCCCTTCCTCTTGGCCTGGCAAATGTTTACTATTAGGTGGCTGTGATCAGCCTACAGGACTGTTAGCCCAAGGTGAGTGTTCACTATGTTAACACTTGTCTAATGTGATATTTCTGAACTTCTGAATCTAGTCATTCTAACAAAAGCATGAGTGAAATTTACATATACCTATGGTCTAATTTCTTAGTGGCTTTCTTGCTTATTTTTGCATCCCTTCCCTCAGAGGACAAACAGTGAATCTTGTGAAACTGAGGGCAGACGTTAAAAGTGTCTTATTGGGATTCTTGCAATTTCAGTGACTAGTTTTTTGTAGGGAAGGTGGTTGTCATGCCACATAGGGCACATGTGTCAAACTGAACATGCCTTATAAGATAATACTGATACTGAATCTTACAATAAATAAAAGTAAAATCCCCAGCTATTCTTAGTTTTCCCACTTGGGTTGGGTGGGGCGCACTGTAGCCATGAACAGATGTTTTTGGCAGCAGTATAACAGTGTGAAGAAGCGGAAGAAGAAGTAGCTGTCTATTAATGCTGGTTGCTCATTACTTTATGAGCCCTGAGTGCGCATTGGCCAGAATGCATGAATCCATAGTTCCACCAGTCTAGCACCAGTCACATGCTTGCTTGCGTGCGTGTATGTGGGTGGTTCTGCAACAATTACATAAAAATCTTGGTAAACATTATGCATTCTCCAAATAATGGCAACGATCTCTGTCGGAAATTATTAACTAACAGCACTCTTTGATATTTAAACAATACTGATAAACAATAGTAAACGAGTTAGAGTAATAGTTCGGCAACCGACTTAGCATGGGCTAAATACGCATTAGGAACGTGATGTTATGCGATCCTTAATAAGTGAGACAGAACTTAAACCTTAAACTTCCCCGAGCTGTGCGAGATGCATTGAGTTACAACAACGAGCTACGGGTACCGCCTGGGGCTAAAACTCTAAATTGCAGTTCTTATATTGTCCACTAATCCCTGCATTAGTCGTGTTCCCTCTAATTTGCCTGGCAAATTCGCAGCATTGGTTGTCCTCTGGAACAGATGGCAGCCTGACGAGTTGACTGATGGGTAGAACGTAGCTACAATCCTTGACACAAACTTCTACTGTGCGAATCAGTCCATCATATCAGCTTGCCATTTTGACCTGGTCTGCAATGTGGGTAGTGCCACAGGGACTGTGTCCAGAGCCATCAGCTAATACTTGGCACACTCTCCATGGTCTGCGGCCTCGTACCTCTGAATCATGATATAACACCTGAGGTGTGGATGGAACTGCCCCATCAACAGGAGATTTGGTATGAGTGGATCTGGGTCAGCAACGCCTGACGACACAGCCTACTGGCTTAGAATTTAAGATCCCCGTAACCTCTATCAGGCTGGTCCCCAGAACTTCTGAGGTGACGGTGTGTGAACCCAAGCTGGCATTGAGGGCTGACTTAATTGACTTTATCTCCCTTTCCCAGGCTCCTCCAAAATAAAGGACATGGGGTGGGTTGAATGAGAATCAATTCAATTCAATTTATTTCGTATAGCAGGTTCTCACAACATTACATTGTCTCAAAGCGCTTTACAGCATCCCCGCTAAAAAGCCCCCAGTGAGCAAGCCAAAGGTGACAGTGGCAAGGAAAAACTCCCTAGAAGGAAGAAACCTTGGGAGGAACCAAACTCAGAGGGGGACCCCATCCTCCTGGGTCTGGCAGGGAAAGTCAAACTCTCAATTAGCATTTTCCCAGTCTTAACATTTGACATACAAAGCGGGGGCGGGGAGGTGATCACAGGCAAGTGCTGGAGCTGCTTCGGATAGCAGGGTGAACAGTAGTACGGCAGCAGGACATACAGGTAAGACATCACAGGCAGAAGGCAAGCAGGCCGGATGGGCATCGCAAGGCGACGTTGCAGGCTGCAGGGTAAGTAGGATATCTTGGGGTCTCCAGGTAGCCCCCCTAGGGGGAGTAGGCGAAATAAAATGTTAATAAAATTAGAACCAGTACAAACGGTTAGGTGAGTGCAATATGTAAGCTCCGGCATATAAAGCTTTGGCAGCATAAGTAGAAGGGAGAGGCAAGTGAGAACGCAGGCATAGGGAATCCTTGAAACGTCAGCACTCTAATTCCATAAGGGAGTGTGAAGCTAGAGTGATAGCACTGACAGTTTAGTTCATCCAAAGCCAATAGCACCGATCACAATCCAGCTCTACACCTCGGCCCCCGTCGTCCACTTCTCTGTCGAATTCCCTGTCCATTCTGGCTTGTCTGTCTCTTGTTGCAAAACCGTACACTCGGGGCTAGGTTACTCCAACCACAATCAATCCAACCCCACTTTCTACACCGCTTTTTGGAAAATACAACTCACACACCACCAATACATAAACTCACATGCAACACAAGATAACACAAAATAACACTATTACACTTTTTGGTATTTTGAGATCCCTGGTCACGGGACTCCTACCCAGTACTTTGAGGATTTTAACCTCGGGACTCCAACCCAGTACTTTGTGGATTTTAACCTCGGGACTCCAACCCGGTACTTTGAGGGCTTTATACCTCGGGACTCCAACCCGTTTTAGAGAGGCGGAAACTTACTCCTATAGCCAAACTAGCATTCGGGGGTCCTGAATTCCCCAGGTCTCTAACCCAGCTCACTGGGACCCTTACCCAGTGTTTCTCTTCACTCGTCAGCGAATAGTGGGGCTGCCACACCAAGGACACCACAGTGGGACTCTAACCCACCGTCCTGGGACTTCAACCCAGCCTTAAGTTTCCTTTACCTAAACTCATCCGCCACCTCAATTTACTGACGGCCCTGATGGACACTTCGGACTACTTTATTTAGTATAGCCAATATGCAGATTTTGATAAAACAGGCTCTGCTTACCTTTTGTTAGTGGTGCCTGCAGCCATCCGTGCCCATTCAGGTCTCATCTGGTATTTGCCAAATGCCGACCTCTATCTCATCCCGGACGAGCCCCCAAATTGTTGGAGTACGCTGACTCCACCGGGTCCGTAGATGAGAAGAGATCATCTGGAGGCGTGGATGAGTTAATCCAATATACTTTTATTCCAATAACCTTTTATTCCATTTATTCCAACAGATCGATCTGGGAAGTCTGTGATACACCGTATCCCAACAGAGTTCGACTACTTCACTATTCATGTGTGTCTTATACCCTTCTACAAGCAGCCTCCGCCCCTGTCCGTACTTTTCCACTTTCTGGGAATTTCGCCTTATCTGGTACACCATGTTGTTTTGTACGTTATCCTAGCAGCTGCTATGCCTAGCAGCTGCCACCACAGCCTGCTTCAATAGACTAAGTTTGGTACACACAGAGCCTCCCTACGTGTCCTTGTTCCCCTGCAGATATTGCTCTCCACAAACTGCAAGTGAGCAGTTAGCTAGAGCTAGAACTAGAGTCCCTATAGGCTAGACTAAACAAGTGTGTTTTTAGCCTAGCCGTGAATATTGAGAGTGAACCTGAATCCTGCACATCCGGTGGAAGACTATTCCATAGCTGAAGAGTTCTATAAAAAATGCTCTTCAGCCTACCATAGCTCTTTCTACCCTGGGTACTAATAGATATCATGCTCCTTGAATTGGATCTGTTGTGGTGCTAAACATGACTGCAGGGATGGGTGCAGGGCTTGAAAGGCTTCCAGGAGCTCCCCATTTCCCCCCTTTAAAGTTGGTCCCCTGGTCAGATAGCAGCTCAATGAGTTTCCCACGGTGGGAGATGAATCTTTGCAGGGCCATGAGGAATGAATCAGTGCTTAGGCTAGGGAGCACTTCAATATGGCCTGTTCTGGTGGTTAAGCATTTAAAGAGCAGTCCATTTCTGACCCTTGACACAGCAAAGCTGTGTTCCTTCCTTACTGCCTCTCAGTATTCAATACTTCCGCCTCAGCTCAGCAAACAGGTGCTCGGCTCCTGGATGTTTCAGTTCTCTATCTATCTGTTGAATAAGGAGCTTGGTTATTGGGTGCTTTGGATCTAATAGCCCTGGATGGGCAATGTCCGTTTCCAGCTTATCACACTGGCGCAAACGACCACAAACACATATCAACTGCAGAGACTGGTCCAATTCTGGTGCCAAGGTCAACAGACAACTGTTTGTGGGGAGCGACCTCCCATCTTCCACCAGTTTGGCCTGTCTGCAGTGCTCTGCCTTCGGATTGCCCTCTGCCTCTGGTGCCGCCCCGTGGAGACGCCAGTGAATCCCTCTCGATATTTCGGAGTCTGCTGTGTAACAGCTTGGGCAGCTTGCTGGATGTAAGTTTCGTAGTCTTACAGCCACGCTGGGAGACGCACCGTTTTCCATAGTCGCGCATGCTCTGGGAAACTATGAGCCATTATCACTCAGCTGTCAACTATCTGGCTTGAAGGACCATGTGAGAAGAAGAAGTAGCTGTCTATTAATGCTGGTTGCTCATTACTTTATGAGCCCTGAGTATGCATCGGAAGAATGCATGAATCTGTAGTTCCACCAGTCTTTATTAGCACCAGCCAGCTACTTGCATGCATGTGTGTATGTGTGTGTTTCTGCAACAATTACATAGAAATCTCAGTAAACATTATACATTCTCCAAATAACAGCAACTATCTCTGTCAGAAATTATAAACCAACAGCACTCTTTGATATTTAAACAATACTGATAAACAATAGCAAACAAGTGTAATAGCTTAGCAGCCCACTTAGCATGGGCTAACCACGCATTAGGAATGTGATTTTACACTGTCCTTAGTAAATGAGGTACTTAAACATAATTAAAATGCAGAACTTAAACCATAGACATACAGTCATACCTCGGCTCACAAACTTAATTTGTTCGAGGACCTGTAAAGTTCGCGACCTAATCAATTTTTCCCATTTAAAATAATGTAAATACAAATAATTTGTTCAAACCTCAGAAACACTGAATTTTTTCAGATTTTTATGTTTTTCTGTGATGAGAATATAGACTTAATATAGATTAAAATAACATTAATCATACACATCCATCCATCCATTTTCCAAACCGCTTATCTTACTGGGTCGCGGGGGGTCCGGAGCCCATCCTGGAAGCAATGGGCACGAGGCAGGGAACAACCCAGGATGGGGGGCCAGCCCATTGCAGGGCACACTCACACATGCACACCTACGGGCAATTTAGTAGCTCCAATTAGCCTCAGCATGTTTTTGGACTGTGGGGGAAAACCGGAGTACCCGGAGGAAACCCCACGACGACATAGGGAGAACATGCAAACTCCACACACATGTGAACCAGGTGGAGACTCGAACCCGGGTCCCAGAAGTGTGAGGCAACAGTGAGTGAATGGTGTGTGAGTGTGCCCTGCGATGGGCTGGCCCCCCATCCTGGGCTGTTCCCTGCCTCGTGCTCATTGCTTCCGGGATAGGCTCCGGACCCCCCGCGACCCAGTAGGATAAGCGGTTTGGAAAATGGATGGATGATTTTTTTTATGCTGTACATTTTTATGTACATTTCATGATGCCACATGTTGTATGGCAATGAACTTCTTTGTACTGTAAACAGACAATACGCATTTGCCACTATGTATGAATGGAGAATATAAGACTTAAATAAGAGTTACTTAATCATTTATGTTATTAATGACGTATTGCAATTTTATGTAGGTATATGACTGTTAAAAACCATCACAAACATGTTTATCAATCACTGAAAGGTACCCTTATAACAGACCATTCTTTCTCTATATTTTTTCTTTTATCAGATATTCGACCTCTGAAGAGATATAGTAAAGACATACATCTACAAGAAGTTTTTTATACATTACACGTTCTTGGGCATAATGTACACTTCTTTGTGTTTTGGGTGGTTCTTTTGGGGCGCTTTCAATGGACCCTTTTGGGGAATGCTTGTGTGTTCGCAGCCTAAAACACGGTTCGTGAACCAGTACAAAACATTTTAGAACATCTGGTTCGTAACCCGATTTGTTCGTGAACAGGACTGTTCATGGGTCGAGGTACCACTGTATAATAATGAATTACATTAAAGGGGATAAATGTTAACCAAACACAAACTTACAGCTCTTTGGACGTACACGCTTCCCCAAACTGAGCGAGCTGCACTAGATTACAACAACGAGCTACGGGTACCTCTTGGAGCTAAAACTCTAAATTGCAGTTCTTACATTGTTCACACGGCGGCACTCGCTGCCCACTAATCCCTCCATTAGCCGTCTTCACTTTTCATGACAAGGG
This sequence comes from Brienomyrus brachyistius, assembly GCF_023856365.1. Lineage (NCBI taxonomy): Eukaryota > Metazoa > Chordata > Actinopteri > Osteoglossiformes > Mormyridae > Brienomyrus > Brienomyrus brachyistius. The sequence goes on from NC_064541.1 coordinate 3,946,423, forward strand.
GTACCAAACTCAGTCACAGAGGGGACCAAAATTGAATCCTGCACATCCGGGGGGCCAACAGGATTGAATTTCAGAGCCAAACCAGGTCAATATTTATTGAAATTGACCATGTTTAGACTGATGTACGAATGACGAATGACTGATGACGAATTATTCATAAGAAATATGAACTTATCCCAAAACATTTTAGAATTCAGAACAAGCCAAGCTTCTATATTAAACACATGAGATCACACAAAATCTGACAGAAATTTTTAGTACACCTAAAATTACATATCACTCACCCAATAGACCAACACCCCAAAGAAACTTACTTTTAAGTTTGGATTTTGTATGTCTGTATATTTATTCACTCATCACTCAATATACAGGTTATGTTTGTATGTGTCTTAACTTTCTTTTTCTTTGTTTGACAAACCCCCCCCTTTCTCTTCCACATTCCTTAGTGGCCTTATCTGATCTTTGTGGCCGTTAGCTCTTTGTGTTCTACCATGCTATATTAACAGAACTGAATTAAGGTATATATTATCCATTCTGAGGAAAAGATCAACTGGGATAAGTCACACCAAGCAAAATTTGATGTTCCCAGATGTGCAATGTAAATTGGTATGACCACAGACTAATGGCCATGCCTATCTAAGGGTAAGATGTGCTGTTGGAATGAGAATATGTCATATAATGTCTGTATAAAGGGTGCAACCTAGACCACTTATACCATGTACTGGTGTGAGTAATATAACATAACATAATGACATAATATAAGTAATAATTAATTAATTATTACAGATGGTATGAGGTGTGAACTGCTAGGCTGGTATGGCATGTTTGGTATCAAACTGATGGAAAATCACTCCTGTTTCCAAATCTGGTCAGTGGTTACCATGAAAGTGGATATATCAAAAGTTGCACCAGCCTAACGAAAATCATCAATACAGGGGAAATCAGTCTGGTCATAAATCTCAAAAGGACTGATACAGACCCCCTTCTGAAAGCCCGCCAAATGGATGGTCAGCCATTGTTCCAGGAGTCAAATACCTGGTCATTCCTTTTCATGAACTTTATAAAACCTGGCACCTCAGAACAAAGGAGAGGAGAAACAGAAGGGAGGAGAAACAGAAGGGAAGAGAAACAAAAGACCATCAGCCCGAAGAGGGGCAGAGAACATCAACCCAGGAGAAGAGAAGCCCACAAGAAGCCCTCCTGAAGCCTGCCAGTGAAGGCCCAGCTGGACAGAGAACTGCAACCAAGACAAAGCTTCACAAGGAGAGAGAATCAGAGGGGCTCCACTCCAACAACTGCTGCAAACGCCGCGCCTCCCTGAGTGCCATCACCCATCAGCTCATCAGCCTCTGCAACCAACTGCCAAGACCCCCCCCCCACCCCAATCTGCAACCAAGTAAACCAACTTCCTTTCATTTCTAACAACCTAAACTGTTCTGTTAACCTGTTATATGACTCTAGGGTCGTGTTTCCACAAACTGCTTGCTTTGCAGAACAATACTTCCCTTTTAAGATTATTAATTTAAATCCGGTCAGTGCATTTCCATAATGACATTGTTTGTGTCTACTCTGTTATTTTGTGTTTATTGTTTGTCTTAGGTGTAGTGTCTGTCTTATGTTAGTTGTAGGAATAAATGCATGTTTTTTATACAACTTCAGCCTCCGTTCATTGAGTACTCACAATAGTCCCTGCATCTGTGCGATCTGGCTACTATGTTCTGAAGCCTCAAACTCGCCTGAAATATCGCGAGACTCTCTCATTGGCCATGAGGGGAGCTTCACTACCAATCGTTTACATTACCTGGTGATGCAGCTCACTGGACGAGCCTTCTAACCCAGGTTATTAAGCGATCCTGGTTATTAGTGAATCCCACTTAAGTCTCACATTAACAGACTGACATTCCATGCAGGGTGTCTCCAGCCCTGTGCCCTGTGATGGACTGACATTCCTTGCAGGTTGTCTCCAGCACTGTGCTCTGTGATGGACTGACATTCCATGCAGGGTGTACTACAGCTTTTTCCCTGTAATGGACTGACATTCCATGCAGGGTGTCTCCAGCCCTGTGCCCTATTGTGGACTGACATTCCATTGAGGGTGTCTCCAGCCCTGTGCCCTGTGATGGACTGACATTCCATGCAGGGTGTCTCCAGCCCTGTGCCCTGTGATGGACTGACATTCCATGGAGGGTGTCTCCAGCCCTGAGCCCTGTGATGGACTGAGATTCCATGTAGGGTGTCTCCAGCCCTGTGCCCTGTGATGGACTGACATTCCATGTAGGGTGTACACCAGCCCTATGCCCTGTGATGGACTGACATTCCATGCAGTTTATCCCCAGCCTTGTGCCCTGTGATGGACTGACATTCCATGCAGGGGTACACCAGCTCTGTGCCCTGTGAAGGACTGACATTCCATACAGGGTATCCTCAGCCCTGTGCCCTGTGATGGACTGACATTCCATGCAGGGTGTCTCCAGCCCTGTGCCTTGTAATGGACTGACAATCCATGCAGGGTGTCTCCAGCCCTGTCCCCTGTGATGGACTGACATTCCATGCAGGGTGTCTCCAGCCCTGTGCCTTGTGATGGACTGACATTCCATGCAGGGTGTCTCCAGCCCTGTCCCCTGTTATGGACTGACATTCCATGCAGGTTGTCTCCAGCCCTGTGCCCTGTGATGGACTGACATTCCATGCAGTGTGTACACCAGCCCTGTGCCCTGTGATGGACTGACATTCCATGCAGGGTATCCTCAGCCCTGTTCCCTGTGATGGACTGACATTCCATTGAGGGTGTCTCCAGCCCTGTACCCTGTGATGGACTGACATTCCATGCAGGGTGTCCCCAGCCCTGTGCCCTGTGATGGACTGACATTCCATGCAGGGTGTACACCAGCCCTGTGTCCTGTGATGGACTGACATTCCATGCAGGGTGTACACCAGCCCTGTGTTCTTTGATGGACTGACATTCCATGCAGGGTGTCTCCAGCTCGGTGCCCTTTGATTGACTGACATTCCATGCAGATTATCTCCAGCCCGGTGCCCTGTGATGGACTGACATTCCATGGAGGGTGTCTCCAGTCCTGTGCCCTGTGATGGACTGACATTCCATGTAGGGTGTCTCCAGCCCTGTGCCCTGTGATGGACTGACATTCCATGCAGGGTGTCTCCAGTCCTGTGCCCTGTGATGGACTGACATTCCATGCAGGGTGTACACCAGCCCTGTGTTCTTTGATGGACTGACATTCCATGCAGGGTGTCTCCAGCTCGGTGCCCTTTGATTGACTGACATTCCATGTAGGGTATCCCCAGCCTTGTGCCCTGTGATAGACTGACATTCCATGTAGGGTGCACTCAGCCCTGTGCCTTGTGATGGACTGACATTCCATGCAGGGTGTCTCCAGCCCTGTGTCCTGTGATGGACTGACATTCCATGCAGGGTGTCTCCAGCCCTGTGCCTTGTGATGGACTGACATTCCATGCAGGGTGTCTCCAGCCCTGTCCCCTGTGATGGACTGACATTCCATGCAGGTTGTCTCCAGCCCTGTGCCCTGTGATGGACTGACATTCCATGCAGTGTGTACACCAGCCCTGTGCCCTGTGATGGACTGACATTCCATGCAGGGTATCCTCAGCCTTGTTCCCTGTGATGGACTGACATTCCATTGAGGGTGTCTCCAGCCCTGTACCATGTGATGGACTGACATTCCATGCAGGGTGTCCCCAGCCCTGTGCCCTGTGATGGACTGACATTCCATGCAGGGTGTACACCAGCCCTGTGTCCTGTGATGGACTGACATTCCATGCAGGGTGTACACCAGCCCTGTGTTCTTTGATGGACTGACATTCCATGCAGGGTGTCTCCAGCTCGGTGCCCTTTGATTGACTGACATTCCATGCAGATTATCTCCAGCCCTGTGCCCTGTGATGGACTGACATTCCATGGAGGGTGTCTCCAGTCCTGTGCCCTGTGATGGACTGACATTCCATGTAGGGTGTCTCCAGCCCTGTGCCCTGTGATGGACTGACATTCCATGCAGGGTGTCTCCAGTCCTGTGCCCTGTGATGGACTGACATTCCATGCAGGGTATCCCCAGCCTTGTGCCCTGTGATGGACTGACATTCCATGTAAGGTGCACCCAGCCCTGTGCCCTGTGATGGACTGACATTCCATGCAGGGTGTCTCCAGCCCTGTGTCCTGTGATGGACTGACATTCCATGCAGGGTGTCTCCAGCCCTGTGCCTTGTGATGGACTGACATTCCATGCAGGGTGTCTCCAGCCCTGTCCCCTGTGATGGACTGACATTCCATGCAGGTTGTCTCCAGCCCTGTGCCCTGTGATGGACTGACATTCCATGCAGGGTGTCTCCAGCCCTGTGCCCTGTGATGCACTGACTTTCCATGCAGAGTGTACACCAGCCTTGTGCCCTGTGATGGACTGACATTCCATGCAGGGTATCCCCAGCCTTGTGCACTGTGATGGACTGACATTCCATGCAGTGTGTACACCAGCCCTGTGCCCTGTGATGGACTGACATTCCATGCAGGGTATCCTCAGCCCTGTTCCCTGTGATGGACTGACATTCCATTGAGGGTGTCTCCAGCCCTGTACCCTTTGATGGACTGACATTCCATGCAGGGTGTCCCCAGCCCTGTGCCCTGTGATGGACTGACATTCAATGCAGGTTGTCTCCAGCCCTGTGCCCTGTGATGGACTGACATTCCATGCAGGTTGTCTCCAGCCCTGTGCCCTGTGATGGACTGACATTCCATGCAGGGTGTCTCCAGCCCTGTGCCCTGTGATGGACTGACATTCCATGCAGGGTGTCTCCAGCCCTGTGCCCTGTGATGGACTGTCATTCCATGCAGGGTGTCCCCAGCCCTGTGTCCTGTGATGGACTGACATTCCATGCAGGGTGTCTCCAGCCCTGTGTCCTGTGATGAACTGACATTCCATGCAGGGTGTCTCCTGTCCTGTGCCCTGTGATGGACTGACATTCCATGCAGGGTGTACACCAGCCCTGTGTTCTGTTATGGACTGACATTCCTTGAAGGGTGTCTCCAGCCCTGTGCCCTGTGATGGACTGACATTCCATGCAGGGTGTTCCCAGCCCTGTGTCCTGTGATGGACTGACATTCCATGCAGGGTGTCTCCAGTCCTGTGCCTTGTGATGGACTGACATTCCATGTAGGGTGCACCCAGCCCTGTGCCCTGTGATGGACTGACATTCCATGCAGGGTGTACTACCAGCCTGTGCCCTGTGATGGACTGACATTCCATGTAGGGTGCACCCAGCCCTGTGCCCTGTGATGGACTGACATTCCATGCATGGTGTCTCCAGCCCTGTGTCCTGTGATGGACTTACATTCTATGCAGGTTGTACGCATCTCTGTGGCCTGTGATGGTCTGACATCCATGCAGGATGTACCCAGTCCAGCCAGGTTCTCTCCCTGCATCTCCAGAAGAACATAAGAAATTTACAAACAAGAGATGAATGCTGACATGCACGTGGCATATGGTAGCCTTGAGTGGTCTGGTGCTAATATTGATAATGTCTGGGTGAGATATCTGCATACCAGTCCATCACATTTTTATAAATTAAATTTGATTAATTTGAACTTTTGGTCTTTAAAAGAACATTACAACATTGCATGAGTGAACCTTCATCTCGAAAACATGCAGAAAGTGGCCCATTTCTAAATACTAAACTGATAATGAAGGTTTTTTTTTCCCTAAAACCATTGCATTAAAGTATCTTATTTCCTGCTTCTCTCAAACCTTGCTCCCTCTTTTCCTGCTTGCTCTATTACACCCTTTGCATTATGAATGCTCCGTTGTGCTCAAGTACCAACAAGCAGTAATAGAGAAGCCATCATTCCTGCTTGCCTGGTACCTGCATCCATTCATTGTATTTGAATTCAAACAGGGATACAGTTACATGCTTGACTGCTGCTCACAATCCTTGATGCTCACAGGTTGATGAAAAGTTCCTCTGCAACAACCATGAGTTTTGGTCTCTGGCACAGCTGCCATGAGGGCATTAAGAAAATGTAAAATTATGGCAATGTGGATAGACAAAGGCTACTAGGACCCACCCTGCATGGCATATCAGTACATCACAAGGCCCTGGGCTGTGGACCCCTGCATGAGATGTCAGTCCATTGCAGGGTACAGGGCTGGAGTTCACCACCACTGAGACTGCACTGGTTAAGGTTTTATCTAAGTATCTCTTAGTTAGGTATTACTGGATCCATAAGATACTATTAGACAGTCTAGAAAAATGAGTGGGATTTTTTGTTGAATTGGTTTTAAATTGGTTTGAATCATATTTACAAGATAGGGACTACTTTAAGTCAATAGGTAATTATAAATGTGAGTGAGCAAAAAATCATATGGAGTACGTCAAGGGTCAGTTCTTGGGCCTCTTCTATTCAATATTCACATGCTCCCCCTTGCTCATATTATGGAACATTATAGCATTGCTTACTATAATTATGCAGATGGTACACAACTGGACATTTCAGTGTCACCACATGACTATAGTCCTTTAGATTCACTGAAAAGGGGAATTGAACAAATCAATAAGTAGATGTGCTAGAATTTTCTACAATAAAGAAGAAAACTGAAAGAATTGTTTTTTGGTCACAAAAAGGAAGATTGAAAGTCATTGCTCACCTTGAATCCATGACACTTAAACCTACAAATCAAGCCAGAAGTGTACTCAGATCTAAATTGGAACAGTCACATAAAGACAATTTCAAAATCAGCTTACTCCAGGATAAAAACATAGCAAGATTCAGAAAAACTTGTTCTTGTGGTTTTTTTTAGCAGACTTGACTATTATGACAGGGTATTCACAGGTCTTGACAAAAAATTAGACAGCTGCTACTCATCCATAATGCTGCTGTCAGAGCCCACACTAACACCAAGAAAGCTGAGCATATTACACTGATCCTTAAATCACTACGCTGGCTTTCCTCGTCACTAGATTAGATTTAAAATATTATTACTTGCACAAAAAGCACTAAATGTGTTATGAACTAGCATGGTTGAAAGGATGATCCTGTCAGGGTTAGCACCCATCTGTCTCCTCCCTAGTATCACTGGCCATCCTGTTGTCCCTATGTCCAAGTCTTTTGTGTGTTCCCTCAGCTCCCTGGGTTGCTGCATGGCATTAAGGGCTGAGCGTGTGGTTAGGAACCTGTCAGTTGTCCAGCCACCTCTGTTTTTGTATTTAGTAGATTTGTTCCGTAGTGTTCCATTCATATTAGTTTCTCTAGTTCCTGAGTTTTGAGGTTTGCATTCTGTTTTGGTTTTTTGTTTTGTGCCATTAGTTGTGTTTTACCTGTCCTTCTTGTTTTCCTTGTGTTAAATTCTGTTCCCTAGTTTTTCTGTGTGTATCTTAGTTCAGTGATTTAGTTTATGATTCACCTGTGTGTTGTTTCCCTGAGCTTGTTATATTTTGTTGCTGTGTCTTGTGACTGGTTAATTGATTATGTCTTATACCCAGTCCTTGTGTGCCCCAATTTAGTGTGTATTTAAGTGCCTGCCCTGGTTTGTTTTCCAGTGATTTGTTGACTATATTCCTTGATGTTGGTTATTCTGATTTGCTGTGCGCTATGTTCAGTTCCCTGCCTGTTCTCTGTGTAACCAGTTTCCCTTAGTAGATCATTTTTTGTTCTGTTAGTTATATCTGTGCTGCCTTCGTTACACATCCCGTATATAACTAGACAGCCAGCTAACTCTTTCCTACATCAAGACTCTGAAGACAGCATGTTCCTTTGTCCACAGGTTTACTGAGCAGGAAAAGTGTAAAACTGAAAGTACAAAAACTCTACCATTACTTACAGGTGAGTTGCGTTTCATGTAAATACACAAACAGTGCAATATACAAATATCGAAACAAGAACTGGTGCTCGCAGATAAAATAACGCAATACATACTACTGATGCTGATGCTACTGAAGGCGCAAGATGTTTGCAGACGCTGTAGTAAGGGCACATTTAACAGTGTTTGTGTGCAGCTCATTCCACTACTAGCTCTAATGCGTAAGTGTAATGAATTCACAAATACGTAGGCGAACACTGAAAGGGACTCAGTAAGTTACAAGGAAATATTAAACTGATTTAAACATTAAACAATATGTATTTCAAATAACGGAACAATATCGTTTCCCCTGTTTAGTTTTGACCCCTTGTGGTCTGCTTTGTTTTGTACTGTTCCCAGTATTTTCAGTTCTGTAATAAACCCCCTTTGTGTCTCAGAGCGGCTAGTGAATCGTCACCTCCTTTTTCCTGCCTGCACCATGCCCTGTTCCCGTGACAGAAAGCGGCTCAAGGTAGAAGGGGTTGTTTTATTTTGTATAAATTGAACACGAAAGGGTAGACAATCTAACAAAGGCACCACAATGGGTCCAACTAAAACCGGTAAAAACAGTACCAATGGGTAAAGCCCAGCAACTCAAAGCTGAGAGTCAAAGCTTGCTTTGTTTATGGAGTATCATGTGACTGATGATGTCCGACTCGTCTTGAAGCGTCAAAGGTTTCAAATCCTGTCAGTTTTTTGAAACTTTTATAAAAGTGTGATGAGACCTTTGGGCATTGTGGGTTTTTTTTTACTGTTGGGGAGAGTGATTGCTATACAGCACCTTTTGATTCATTATGGAAAGTGGCTCTGAAAATAGTAAGAGGCGATCCTTGGATGTTTGGGAATAGTTTTACTTGATGTCTCCCAAAAAGGTGAATGAATATTGATATGGAAAATATTATTAATTATCCATCCATCCATCCATCCATCCATCCATTATCCTCCGCTTATCCGAAGGTTGGGTCGTGGGAGCAGCAGTCTCAGTAGGGAAGCCCAGACTTCCCTCTCTCCGGCCACTTCATCTAGCTCCTCCAGGGGAATCCCGACGTGTTCCCAGGCCAGCCGAGAGACATAGTCCCTCCAGAATGTCCTGGGTCTTCCCCGGGGCCTCCTCCCAGTGGGACACCTCACCAGGGAGGCATCCAGTAGGCATCCTAAGCAGATGCCCGAGCCACCTCATCTGGCTCCTCTCATTGCGGAGGAGCAGTGGCACTACTCTGAGTCTCTCCTGACTGACCGAGCTCACCCTAAGGGAGAGCCCGGCCACCCTGCAGATGAAACTTATTTCGGCTGCTTGCACTCACGATCTCGTTCTCTCTGTCACTACCCATAGCTCATGATCATAGGTGAGGGTAGGAACGTAGATCAACTGGTTAATCGAGAGCTTTGCCTTTTGGCTCAGCTCTTTCTTCATCATGACAGACCGATGCAGTGCCTGCACCACTGCTGATGCTGCACCGATCCACCTGTTGATCTCCTATTCCATCCTTCCCTCACTTGTGAACAAGACCCCGAGATACTTAAACTCCTCCACTTGGGGGAGGACACCAGTCATACAGGGACCAAACAACCTGTATAAGGAAGCCCAGCACCCCATACTCCCAGAGCACTCCCCACAGGACTCCCCAAGGGACACGGTCGAATGCCTTCTCCAAGTCCGCAAAACACCTGTGGACTGGTTGGGCAAACTCCCATGAACCCTCCATGACCCACCTCCAAGGATGGATATTCTGAACTGCTGCTCCACACATAAGCGCAAACAACAGTCAGAACCTGTCACCCCACCCCAAGGAGAAGGGAGGCTACCCTCTCGTCCACTGCGGTAAACCCCAATGTACAGGCGCCCAGCCAGGGGGCAATAAGTATGCCCACCCCTACCCGGCGCCTCTCCCCGCGAGCAACTCTAGAATGGAACCCCCCTGTCCAACCCCCCTGAAGGAGACTGGTTCCAGGGCCCAAGCCATGCGTCAATGTGAGCCCGACTATAGCTAGTCAGAACTTTACAACCTCGTGCACCAGCTCAGGCTCCTTCCCTGTCAGAGAGGTGACATTCCATGTCCCTAGAGCTAGCTTCTGCAGCCGAGGATCGGACCGCCAAGGTATATATATATATATATATATATATATATATATATATATATATATATATATATATATATATTATTTTTTTCCCCCAAATTTTCTATTTATAAAAAAAAAATATATATATATATATATATATATATATATATATATATATATATATATATATATATTTTCCATTTTCCAAACCGCTTATCCTACTGGGTTGCGGGGGGTCCGGAGCCTATCCTGGAAGCAATGGGCACAATGGAGGGAACAACCCAGGATGGAGGGCCAGCCCATCGCAGATATATATAGGGCCGGCCTGGTGGTAAAGTGGTTAGCACTGTTGCCTCACACCTCTGGGACCTGGGTTCTCTCATGTCGTTGTGGGGTTTCCTCCGGGTACTCCAGTTTCCCCCCACAGTCCAAAAACATACTCAGGCTAATTGGAGTTACTAAATTGCCCATAGGTGTGCATGTGTGAGTGAATGGTGTGTGAATGTGAGGGCTGGCCCCCCATCCTAGGTTGTTCCCTGCCTCGCGCCCATTGCTTCTGGGATATATATATATATATATATATATATATATATATATATATATATATATATATATATATATATATATATATATATATGAGAAGATGGATGGTTTGTTATATGCTGCTGTGCTATCTATGTGTTACACATCCACTCTAGCTCTTTGTCATTTGTCTCTGCAGTCTGATCCACCTGCTCCATCTCGGAACTTCCCTCCACATCTCTGCTTCTGATTTTCTCCCTACTGCCAGTTCAAAACCCACCACACCTGGAAGACAAGAACTCTGTGCTCTATAGAATGTTTTCTTGTTTCTTGTTATACCTTGATTTTGCTTATTCCCTCTGGTTTGAGTTTGTAGTGCATAGGAAGAGACTTCTGTTTGTGTCTGGGTGTGTTTTGTTTTGTTTTTTTATTAGTTAGGGAGCAAGTGAAGTGTTTCACCCCTCAGAAATCAGATGAACCAACAAGATCAATTTTTTTATACCATTGAAAATTCTTGTATCTACCAATATCTGGACAGAGGCACTGCAGGACAGTTGAAGGTTCCATATAGCTAAATATTATACTTGAAAAACACTGAATCATAGCACATTTCTTACACTACATTTAATCCTTTAATACAATCCATTAATGATTATTGTATTGTTATTTTAAGTTGAATATTCAATAGAACACAATACATCATAAGGTAAATAATAGAGGACCAAGCAGAAAGCTCGCTGCTGCATAGACATGCGTGGGTATATGTATTGCACAATGCTTTTCTTTGTTATTTTTAGTTAGTATACATTTGTAATGCAACAATGTTGTTTATAATTTTTATGAATTTAAAATTTGTATACTGGTTACTTGAGTTACTTGAGCATGCTGATTCATCGGATGACAGGTCTGAAAGCTTTTCTGTATTACTGATAAGGACACTAAAGTAGGTATTTAATGTTTGTTGTAATGTCTGTATTTAATGTGACAGCATTTCTTATAACTAATACATTGACCTAGAGAAACATTTGCCTAATATTTGGGGTCATTATCATGTTAAAATACTCATCTTTTTGAGAAATGGCCTGAAGCATTGTCTGGTATGGTTGAAGTCACTGTAGACACTATACTGACAAGTTGGGCAGGCCCCGAGGCAGCAAAACAGCTCAAAACCAAAACACTTCCACCAGCATAAATCACAATTGCTATGATGTTCTTTTTCTGAAATGCTGTTTTTTCCACCAGTCATGACATTTTGGTTTGTGACCGAACAACTCCACTTTTATCACCTGTCTTCATCCAGAGTACATTTTTCCCTGAGTGTTGTCCCCCATGCTAGTGTAACTTCAATCTTACATCGATGTTCTTTTTGCGAGCAGATGTTTCTTTCTTGCTGAGTTCCCGTGTGGGCCAAATTGGTATAATCGCTTTCTCATAGCTAACTTGTGCACTTTTGCATGGACTCTGGTAAGAGCTGCCTGTAGTTATCCTCGATCGCACCCAGGAGTTCAGTGAGACTTCCTGATTGCAGATTGCTAGTGATCTGAACCTTCCCCATTTGTGGATCATTTATGAACAGTGGAGTAGATGATTTCAAATAGCTTAGAAATGGCTTTAAGTCTCTGACACATAAGCATCAGTAACGTTCCTTCAGCTTTTTTATGTACATGATGATTCTATGTACCTCAATTACAATGATCAATCAAGAACAATTGTTTATATAAGGTGTAACTCTCAAAGATGTCATAATGACCTAATCATGTATGCCTGATTTGGTGCAGCTAATTCTAATTTTAGGTTTAATATAATGATAAATGTAGAGGTGTACTAACTTTTCCCTCACAAGAAATTCAAATGTTTGTGTATTTTAATTGTATAAATGGTTACTAAATGTAAATTTTATGTGTAGACTTTTCAGTTTTATTGTATTTCTCTGACAGTGTTGCTGAAATGATTGGTTATTTGTCTGTATAAATATGTGGATAAAGAGAAACTTTTTCCAGGATCATTGTTACTTTTTCACAGCTCAATGGTTGGGCCCGCAGCTTCACACCTCCCCGAATGGGCCTGGAATGCTGCCCCTATCTTCCCCCCTGTGTTTTCAGTGGGTTCTACCTCCATACAACCTCCAGACAAATGGTTAAGCAAATTATTGCAAGTCAGTTGCGTGCGAATGCCAGTTATCCCATTCAGCATGCTCCCTGCCTTTTACCCTCATATTTCCTGGGATGGGGTCCAGGCTTGTTGTGAGTCTACATTGAATAAGCAGTTATGAATGATGGGTGGTTTTTGGTTACTGGGTTCTATTTTTTTCAAGCCTAAATCACAGCATTTTTTCTCAATGGACTATAACAAGCATATATTACAGAATGGCATCCACATTTAATTTCCATTAGTCTGCTGGAAAATCTTAGAAAAAGGTTCTTTGAAGGTTCAGTTGCTTCAACAACAGCATCCAACTTCTTAGTAGAATGCTAAGCAATTTATAACAATAATATAATCTTACCCGCAGAATAATATGTTGTAGGTGATTGTACATCTGAGAGTTTTACCCACCCCCTTTCAATACCGTTTATTTCCAGAAGTCACTCCCCCAGTCACCTTCTCATTATGTTATTCTGGATTGTGTCAGCTTCCTCGAGCTTTTGACCCATATAAGTACTGTTTGTGCCAAATGAGAAGACAGGTGAAGATAAATTGCAGATGCCTTCCTACTCAGAAGGTAGTGTGTCGCTCATGTCAAGTCTTGTTGTGTGGATTAGCACCAGTGGTCTCGCTGTGTTATCTTCATCTCTGTCAATGGGCAATTCTAACATTAACATGCACTAGACTAAGTCAATGCTGGTAAAGAATATCACATTGTCCAACAACATGCACTATATGGATAGAAGTATTGGAACACGCTTTTTAATTACAGAATTCAGGTGTATCATTCAGACCCATTGCACTGATATATAAAATCAAGCACCCAGCCATGAAGTCAGGTTTACAAACATTTGTGAAAGAATACGCTGAAGAAGCTGCTTCTTTTGCGGAAGGGACGAACCCCCCCAACCAGCGCATGCAGCCGAGGCCCTCATGGTTTCTGTGCCTGTGATCCTGGTCCCAGTGGCCCCTGCACCATCCTCCGTGGCTTCTGATCCGGCGACACCTGCAGCGCCCCCCATGGTTCTTGTGTTGGTGAGTCCTGCAGCACCCACTATGGTCTTGGTACAGGTGGTGCCTTCAACGGCCCCCATGGTCCCTGTGCCAGTGGAGCCAGCAGCGTCCTCCGTGGTTCCAGTGCCGGCGGTGGAGGCTGTACCCTTGAAGATTCCAGCACCACCTGTTCTGGCTGCGCCCCCGGAGATCCCTGCGCCGCCACCCAAGGTTCCTGGCCTGATGGAGCCTGCACCGCCTCCAGAGGTTCCAGCTCTTGTCCCAGAGGTTCTTGCTCTGCTCTCTGAGGTTCCTGTCCTCGAGGTTCCTGCTCCGCCTCCAGTGACTCCAGTTTCTGCTCTGTTCCCCATGGCTCCAGTTTCACCTTTGTCCCCTGTGGTTCCAGTGGTTCCTGCTCTGTCCCCCATAGTTCCCGTGTCTGTTCAGTGCCTGGCAGCCCTTGCACCGCCTCCTGAGACTCTGGTTCCCGAGTTTCCTGCTCTGCCCCTGGCGGCCCAGGTTCCTGCTCTGCCCCCGGTGGCTCTGGTTTCTGCGTCGGCCCCTGCAGCCCCAACTCTGCCCCAAGTGGTTCCCGACCCAGTGGCTCTAGCTCTGGCCCAGTGGTTCCTGTGCGGGTGGTCCCTGCTCAGCTCCCAGTGGTTCTTGCCTTAACCCCCGAGGCTCCTGCAATTCCTGCCCTACCCTCCGTGGCTCCAGGTCCTGCTCTTTCTCCTGTGACTCTAGACCCGGCAGCTTTAGCTGTGCTCCCAGAGGTTCCTGAGCCACTGCTTGAGGTTTCTGCTGCGCCTCCAGAGGTTCCTGCGCCACCTGTTCTGGCTGTGCCCCCAAAGGTTCCTGCACCGCCCGTTCTGGCTGTGCCCCCGGAGGTTCTTGTGCTGCCTGTTCTGGCTGCACCCCCTGAGGTTCTTGCACTGCCCATTCCTGCTGCGCCCCTGGAGGTTCCTGTCCCGTCAGAGTCTCCAGTACCACCGCCCGTAGTTCCTGCTGTGCCGCTGCCTAAGGTTCCTGGCTTGGTGCCTCCCGCAGAGCCCTCTGTGATTCCTGGCCCAACGCTGCCTGCAGCACCCTCCTTGGTTCCTGGCCCGATGTATCCTGCACCGCTGCCTGAGGTCCTGGCACCCGAGGCCCCTGCACCTGTGGTTCCTGTCCCGGCGCCCAAGGCCCCTGCACCTGAGGTTCCTGTCCCAGCGCCCAAGGCCCCTGCCACGAGGTTCCGGTCCCTGACGCACCGCCTCCTGAACTCCCCGTTCCCGCAGATGATGCTTTGGACCCAGCGGTTTCCGCACCGAATGTCCAGTCCACTGCGCCCCAAGTCTGACGCTCCGCCTTCCTGGGTTCCAGATCCCTCGGCCTCAGATCCCCAGCCACCACTACCTCATTGTGAAAGATCCCAGCTGGGTGCTCATCTCTCGGGTCTCCTGGAGTGGGAGAGGACACTGGCATTGGGCGCGACTCCCTGACCTACCTTTGCTCCTCCAGGTTTCGGCTCTCCAGACGCCTCCTGCAGGTCCTCTGCAAGCGCCTCCTCGGCCGCCTACAGGTTCCCCGACTGTGACATATCGATCGCTTGCATCTGGGCCAGCTGTGGCTGCACCCCCGCCTGCTGTGGCTATAGTTCCCTCTTCCCCTCCGCCACTGTCCCTTTCGCCTCCTCCTTGTCTTCTCTGCCAGCCCCTTTTCCTTCCTTCTTGCCACTTTCGATGCCTCTTTTGGCTGCAGCTCTGGCCTCACGGTCACCTGCTGCTCCGACAGCCTTCGCCTTACGCCTGCCGAGGGTCCCATTCCCCGCTTCCCCTTGCCCTTTGGCTTCTTGCCCCCATGTTTATTCCCCATCCTGCTCCATCATTATTTCCTTCTGGTCCTTTTGTGCCCCTTGTGCTCACTCCCCGTCCCAATTCAACATCATTCCCCTCTAGTTTCTACTTCGCCCCCATGTTTGCTCCTTGTCATTCTATGCCTTTGATCCCTCCTGGTTCCTTTGTACCCCCTGTGTTTCCTTCATGTCCCTTTGTGTCTTTGTTCCCTGCTGGTCCCTCTGTGCCCCCTGTGTTTTCTCCCCATCCCTCTGTGCCTTTGGTCCCTTCTGGTCCCTGTGTGCCTCCTGTGAGTGTGCCTCTCAGTGTGGTCCCTCCTTTGACCCCTTTAGTGTTCCCGGGTCGTGTGTTTCCATCTTAGGTGTCTCTGTGTCTGTCTGTGTTCCCCGTGATTTGTCGCCTGTTGTTTGAATTGTCCTCCCTGTGCCAGTTCTGTGTGTCTGTGTTGTTCCCCATGGTGCATTGATGTTTTTTGCTTTCGTTTCCCCAGGTGTCATCTCGTCCCCGGTGCACGCCTTTGGGGGGGGGGGGGGGGGGGCTATCCTGTCCTGCTCGTCTACTCCTTCCTTGTGCCACGCCCCCTCATTAACCCCGTGTGAATTCCCCATGTTTACCCCGGGTTTATTGTTGTCATAATTTCTATGCATTTAGTGCGCGTTTCAGTTTGTTTCCCCAGTCCGGTCATTGTATTGTCCGTCTGCATTTTGTTTGCTTTCCCTGAAATTTAACCCCACGTTCCCCGATATTCCGTCTCCCTGCTCTTCTTTCCCCAGTTAATACGTGACACCAAGGGTTGGATGGAGTGGTGTAAAGTTTGTCGCAACTGTCACTGACTGTGTGACAGTCTGATGGGCGATTCCAGGTTTTGTGGATGCCAGGAGAACCTTACTTACCTGAGTGCATTATGTCAGCTGTAATGTTTGGTGAAGGAGGGATAATGATATAGGTTTATTTTTCAGGGCTTCGACTAGGCCTTTTAGTTCCACTGAAGGCAAAGGTTAATGGTCCAGCATACGAAGACATAATGATAAAACAGATAAATCTATGCTTCCCACTTTTTGGCAGCAGTTTCGAGAAGACCCTTTTCTGTTCCAGCATGACTGTGCCCCGGTGCACAAAGCAAGATCCATAAAGGCATAGTTGGGTGAGTTTGCTGTGAAACAACTTGACTGGCCTGCACAGAACCCCCTTTAGGATTAACTAGAACGGAGATTGCAAGCCAAGCCTTCACATCCAACATCAGTGTCTGACTTCACAAATGCTGTTTTGGATGAATAATCCAAAACTGCAACAGACACACTCCAAAATGTTGTGAAAAGTCTTCCCACAGGAGTGGCAGCTGTTATAGCTACAAAGGAGGGACCAACTCCAAATTGATGTCAATTCAATTTATTTTTATATAGCGCCTTTCACAACAGTTACAGGGTTGTGTTGTGATACATAGAACAGAAGCAGAGGGAGATACAGAACGGGATAAAAAAGGAAAGAAAGAAATTGAATAAAGAAAGCCAAAAGACAACGGAGGAGAGGAACCAAAAACTCCCAAGTAGGGAGAAAAAAAACCTCTGGTGGTCCAAGGTCAACTGGCTGCCCAACCTCCTGGGCATACATTACCGAAAACAGAAAAGAGTGGACTTGTTATCGGATGTCTATGAATTTAAAATGGGATGTCATACAAGTTTGTGCTTTTGTCCATGTAGTGAGTGACAATTGCTCTACAAGGGAAGCTCCACCTCCTCTAAAATGTCATGAAAATTTAATCAAATATATATTGTATTTATTTTCTGTGTTCCCCAGCTCCCTGGGCTGCTGTGTGGTTGTATGGGCTGTATATGCTAACCCTTGCATTTTTTTATGACTTTTCAGCATGGATCCTTGTTTTGTTCCTTTGTTGGTTATCACTGTGTTTTGCTCCTATGTGTATGGTCCCTGAAGGTGTCTCTTGCCTGTGTTCGTGTTTCCCTCATGTTAAGTTTGGGTTTGATTTAGTTCTCATTTTGCCTATCTGCCTGTGTTTAGACCACTTGTAATTCCTTTTGAATTCATGAGTTCTTTGAGTTCCTTTAACAATAAATTTCACACTGAGGATCTTCCATTCCATCATTTTGCGCCATATCACTGATGTTTTACAGCATTTCTTTGGAAAATGAATCTTCTCTCTGACTAATGACACGCTTGCCTTTTGTTTGTTCCATGATAGACTGCTGCTACCTGTTTCACTGGTGCCAGAAACACACGGTGGAGGCCTAGCCAGCTGTCGAGTGGATCCAGCTCCATCCTTGGCTGCAATATGGCCTGCTGGAGGCCCAGAGGTCAGTTCTGCAGTACCTTGCTCTAGGAACTGTCATATTCTCGCATTTTTAACACTGCAGTGAAATGGAGAGTGGCCTGGATTACCAGTAATGATTGAAATCATTGAATGATTGAAGTAATGAATACTTCTTTGTGTTAAAATGGTTCTCTATGTTCTCAGGAAAAATACTGTATATGCTCATCAGGCACTTGTCCCTGAGAGCCTGTGTGAGCACCCTCCCCCATACACACATACACGTGTCCAGCACAATCCAATCTTTTGATAGGCACATTAAAAGAAGCATGAATCACCCTATTGCTTGTGTGTCTTCAGCATTGGGTCTTTGTGATTGCTGTAAAATATAAAAAACTGTGGGCTAAAGTAGTTCAGAGAAAGTTCTGGACTGGCTAGAGATGAGTGAGGAACCTACCCTAGTGTCAATGAGATGGACATTAAAATTGTAAGCTGATTAAACTGCAGCATATGAATGTCTATTGAGCAATTCATCAAGGAATGTTCAGTTAGAATATTGCAGTTTTCACTGAAATATTATCAAATAAATTATGAAGGTATCGCTTTGCTCAGCACTAGGACAACAGTAGGGGAAGACGATCAAGGTGATTCTCCCACTAAGGGAGGTTGCCTATGCCTCAATGTAAGTATCTTCCATTTTCAATTTGACTGTAAACCTGGATTCAACTGTGCATGATTTAATCAATGTAATTGTCATACCCGGCTCGTACGATCCTCGTGTGTGCCACGCCCCTCTGATTATCCACGTGTGCTTCCCTGACCGTACCCAGCTGTGTCTAGTTATTTTGATCAGTCCTGTCTATTTAAGTCCAAGTCTTGCCTGTGTTCCTTGTCCGTCATTGATGTTAGTCAATGTCCGTGCTTCCTGGTTCCTGTTCCCCAATAAATCCCCAGTATTTCCCCATACTTCGCTTGCTCGCCTGCTTTCTGCCCGCTTGCCTGCCCGTACGCCTTACCCGTATCCACGGATCGTGACAGTTATTGTATTTAGCTGACTAATACAGAGACGAGAAAAGCAATGCATCTGAAGAGTGATCTGAGGCGTGTCATAAACAACACAATGCTGACACTCATTATGGGCAACATAGAGATGCCAGTTCACCTACGCTATAGTAACTGCATCACAGACAAGAATTTTGAATTTATGTCTCTGCTGTTCCGACTTTTTCCAGTAATTAATTCTGCGAGTTGTATCAGTAATGAGGGATTATTACCCTCCAGAGTGGTTCCTTGAGATATACGTGTATGTGTGTGTGTGTGTGTGCACACACACCCACATGCACACACGTGTTGGGTAAACATATCTTTATGGGGACCGCTCATTCATTTCTATGGGAAAAATGCTAATGCTAACTATGACAACCTTGACCCCTACCCAGCCGTAACTATAACCATAAGTAACCAAGCAAAATACAAGAGTTCTTGCATTTTTAGTTTTTTCATTGCAGTGAAAAATTTATTAAATTGAGTTATGCAAAATCATACACACGCACACAAACACAAATCAGATTTATTTTACTGCTTAATGCGGCTGAATTTTTTTAAATTTTATTTTAGAACAGATGAAATGTAAAAGGTTGCCTTCAAAGCAGAAGGTAATGGCTCACAATTCAAGGAAAAGTTATTTAAAGAAAGTTATTTCATCTGTTTCCACAGATGAAGTAAAGCAACATATAAAAGTGGGTGATATCTGATGGATACAAACAGTAAAGCTGTAAAGGAAACATGCACACCTACAGTATGAATATAAATGTAAACAGAGCTGTACAGTTAAACTCTGCAAAGCCAGTAATGCAGTGACAATTATTTTTCATTCAGGTAAGACATTTACCAATGAATAAAGCTCATATTACTTGTTAACTGTACCATTATCAACAAACGGCGGTATTCTTTTGAATGTCATGGCTATGAAGTTCTTTACACAGACATTTATGCATGTAAGAATTTGTGAAATGTAAATATTGAATAATGTAAATATTTTTTTTCATACTGCAATAAATTATAAAATTTTTTCTGGAAGTTATTGATGGATCAGTGACATTTGGCATGAAGTTCTGAGCTCACATGTGCCCCAGAGGTTTACCCTGACTTGTAATGCCGGCAAGTTTGACATCAGTAAACACCTTGCATATGTGGTATGTCTACCTCTGTTGGACGCTCTTAGTATAACCGCCAGGTATAAAAGGTGAGACGTCTGAATGTTGTTCTTAATTTGCTCTCACCAAGGGCAAATGAACTGAAAATATCCTCCGACAGATAAAAAAAAAATCTTCTTTTACAAAAAAAGGAAAACCTAATCACTGCTGATCAGCTGCACATTTGAGAGAAGCAAGATGATTTCAGCGAAATTTAAGATTTTTTTTGTTATTTGTGGGATTGTCGACTATACCATACAGAATCAAGGTAAAGTATCATATTGCAAAACATTGAATTTCTTACTCAGTTTACAGTACTTTACAGTAACATTGCGGATGGTTGGAAGTAAATAGTAATTTACTGTAAAAAGGATTTTTTGTCCTGCAGCATGACATACTACTAAACAAATATTTAAAATGTTCTGACTGCTGTATGCCGAAACTTAATCCAGTCCAAATTACATGACCGTTAACCCTTGTTTAACTGAAGATAAACAACATGAAGGTAGAGTACTCAAGCTGCACTCTGTCTTTGTAGAGGTCATTCAGTCTTTTGATGTCACTGTGGCACCTTCTGCTGTGCAAACCTGTGAGTAAAAGAGCATGATGTCACAACTGTGTATCCTGGGTCCTGGCCCTCTGACCCTTAAAGGCCACTCCTTTTTTCCTACAGCAGGCTAAGCTTTGGTGAATATAGACTGGCTTCACACTGAGCTCTTTCTTCTGACTTAAACTGTCTTAGATAAGAAGGAAGATACTTAAATCAGTCTTTTCAGTAATGTAACGCAATTTGACATCAATTTTACTGTTCTAATTTTGTTCAAATCATTTTATATAGTAATTTCAGAATATTTCAATTATTACTAATTAATTAAAACATTAAATACACCATCTCTTCAGTTATTACAATTACCTTAAAAACATTAAATTATTTTTTTTTTAAAAAAGCTTGAATCATGATTGGTTGTTCCTGTAAGTCTTTTGGCCTTTATGAAGCATGCATCCACATTACAGTGCCTGTACGAGGAGACGTGCCAAGGCTTTCTGAAAATGAGCCACCAACTCTGACTCAAGCAAAGAACACAAAGATTCACACTCAGCCTTGTTCTTGTCATGGTGAGTCTTCTGTGTTTAGCCTTTTGTGGTCGCTTTTCATTCCAGTCAAATAAGTTTGTTGCGAAGGGGCTTAGATAGCTCTTCCAGCCGAAACAAACCCCATAGGCTTTTGCCTTCCCTACTCCGTCCATCATAGGAGTCTATCCCAGGTAACAAAGGGCATAAAGAGGGAGGTAGACCACATGTACAGTGTACACATGCCGCAGACTGTGATAGTGTTTAGCCTGACTGCACAGTTTCTGGAGGACAAACTTGCATGACATGTGGATAACCTGTGAACACTTCATGCTTCTTGAATAATCCTCTATTCTGGTGGCAGGGAAGAAGACCAAGAAGTCAGTTTCAGGCTGTGCATGCAAAAGAATTTCCAAAAAGTGTAAGTCTGCTTGCATAAATGTTTTGTAGTTTATGACTTTTCATTGCATGGCAATGATTGGTTTATAATTTAATTCTTATTTGAATTAAGAGGGATAGGCACCTATGGGACATTCTCTAATGTAATATAATTAATGTTATAATGTAATATCATTGTCATATTATAATGAAATTAAGTTATGGCTTGGGGGAACATGAGGTCATTCTCACATATTCTTCCACCCTGGATATCCTGTGGTTATAAGTAAGGCTTATACACGTTTTTGTTTGTGTCTGCTTTCCATCACACAGCCAAAATGAAATACGCTGATTCCAAGCTGAGGATGGGGGTAAAGAAAATTCCTAGCAATCATAATTCCATCAGTGTACCCATTTAAAACCCAGTTAAACACATTTTTATCCATAAGATATGCTTTCTCTTTCTATGCAGTTTCATTTCTGAAACAGCAGACACAAATTAATCATATATATGTTTTTATGCTTCAGAGCTGAGACAAACTTCAGACATATACTGTAGATCAGTGTTTCTCAATCCAGTCCTTGGGGTCCCCCAGACAGTCCAAGACAGAATGTCAGCTGGTTCCCCAAGAACCAAGTTGAGGAACACGGCTGTAGATCTTTCTCTGTTAGTGCTGCTGGTGATTTGTATTACTTATGAAAAGATTAATAAAATGCACAACTAATTGCAAATTCTTTGGTGGAGCCTATTTTATTGGTTAGACTTTATCCATCTATCTCCCGACCTTAGCCTATCCCACTGCACTAAGCTGGGGCACAACTTGAACAGGACATATTCCTTATATGTACCGATGTATAGATATCAATAGAAATCATATATATATATATATATATATATATATATATATATATATATATATATATATATATATATAAATATATATCATTTATTTATTTATTTATTTCCCCCCACCCCACTTTTAATGTGACCAATCAGCTCTACAATTCAATTGAAGAACAAACAAATCTGTCAGGGGGGAAAGCATAAGAGATAAATAACGTACAATACGTTGGCTGCATAAGTGTGCACACCTTTAAACTATACTTTGGCCCAATCCCAAACCGGTCCCTACACACTCCGCCTTCGTTTGCGTGTTCCCGAGACTCGTCACCATGTTGAAGTGTGTCTCAAAGCAGCAAGGGCTAAGGGGGAGTGGTCGATTATGCCCGCGAGAAGCGAGTCTGCAAAGATGGTGGCTCGCGCGATTCCACTACCACTTCCATATCCCACAGTTCCTAGCGCACAGGAAACAGAAGAGCGCAAAAAAGACACGGAGTACAGGTACATAGTGATTAAGTTTCGTGTATGAAATGTTTGTTTTTCTGAAAGAAAAAAAATACACAATGACATGTTCTTGATAATGTAATAATTGGATTCTAACAGCACTGTGAAATACACATAGAAAGTCTATGTTACATGTTATAATTCATTGCTGCAGAAAAAATATGAAAGCAGCTATTTGTAGCTGGTCAGTACAGATAGATATTTTTATCGTAATCCGATTAAGAGAGATTTCGTGTACTTTGCAAACTAGAAACCACGCGAAGAAACTTTCGTACGCAAACTCTATCAACATCACACCATCAATAACAGTTTATGTTTCATATTTGCCTGTTTTTTCTTCTACAGATCTGATCTGGTATTTGGTACAGGAGTAATGCGTAATGTTTTATGCGTGTAAACTAAGTTAGCTATGGTAGAAATTGTATAATCGTCAATATGACACGTGTACATACTTCAAATTGCTCAGTCAGTGCAAAAAGACGACGTAGCCATCGTCTCCTCGCATTAGATAATCATTGTGCTTTTTAAAATAACTGATAAGTCATTAAAGAAAATACAATACAACTTCTTGATGGATCCATTTTGTCAAATCACTACATAATACATTTCCCCTTTCCGGTAAAGAAGACTGTGAAAAGGCGCTGCGAGTCTGTCTCAAATCTTTCTTGTGGCATTTCCCTTCAGTTTAAGTGCATAGGGTGTGTTGTGAGGGTGACTCAGCCGGAGTGTGGCTCGAAGTGAAGGAGTGTCGAGGGTATAGTTTGAGATTTGGCCCTAATTGTAGTATCTGTTGATTTAACTACAGCATTCAGTCTTTTTGGGTAGGAGTCTGGCACATATTCTAAACCGATCCCAACACAATCCGCCTCACTACTACTCCTTTGTTTGCGCATTCCTGAAACCTGTCGCCATGCATAAGGGTGTCTCAAAGCAGCAAGGGCTAAGGTGGAGTGGTCGATCATGTCCCCTGAAGCATGTAAGTAACAGTGAAGCCTCACGCAGTTCCACTACCACTTAAATATCCCACAATACTTCACACTCAGGAAACAGAACAGCACGAAAAAAATGTTGAGGATAATGCATTATCGCATAAATGTAAAAACACAATTACGTATTAAAATAAAAGGTAGTATGAAGTTAATACTACTGAATGTTTAAACCCACGCATATGTTATGAAGACGACACTTTTGAAGACAGTTTATTTCCACGAAATGAATGGGCATGAGAATAATGCCTATTCATTATAATGTACATGAAAATCACATTAAATATGGTGTCAGCGCATGGTTTGCAATTATCCGCGGTTTCGGTCATCTGCGGTACATCATGGAGCATATCACTCGCGGATATAGGGGAACTACTGTGTGTGTGACCAGTTTCCTGTTCACCATATGGGAAAACAGTATTTTTTGAAAATCCGTGGCTGCAATGAAAAAACGAAAAATGTATTTTGTTTGGTTACTTATCGTTATAGTTAGGGCTGGGTAGGGGTTAAAGTTTTCATAGTTGGCATTAGTGTTTTTCCCATAGAAATGAATGAGTGGTCCCCAATAAGATATGATTACATGACTGTGTGTGTCTGTATGTGTGTGCGTGTGTGTGCGTGCATGTCTTTATGTGTTGTCATAAAATGAACTCAAAACATGTGCAAACTTTAGATTGCTCAGTTGGTGTGAGAGGATCAAGTAACTGTCATCTTCTTGCAGCTGATAAACTTCCTGGTTTTGTACATTTTCAGTTTCCTTTGTCTTTGTTCCCGTTTTGTTGGATGTGAATTGGAACAAATCTGTTTAATCTAAAACTAATTATTCGTTTTGAAAATCAAACAGGAAAACCGCAGAAAACAATGTTCTTCCAAGCTGCCAATATACCACAGAACACATTTAACGTAATAAACATATGCTAATTGCTCCTCTCAGTTGAGGAATACAGAGTTATGTCCATTTTTGATTTCAAGCATACATATCAAACCATTCACTCCATCTATGAAGGTCTGCTGTGCATACAGGTTTAATGAACCATCCTTAATACAGCCTTCCTCTCTTATCTTTGATAATGAGCTTGTTAATATCAGCATTTGTCTGAAGGTCAAACTTTGTTGAATTGATGATGGGTGTGGCCAGCTATAGTTGAATTACTTTAAACTAGTGGACTTGTTATGGGCTTGCCCGTAGTCCCTCTCTCTCCCTCTCGCTGTTCCTCTCATATCCTACAGGGAGCTCTAGGACATCCGGAGGCCTTTTGTAGTAAGCCCTGGGAGGTTATAAAGATCAAGAAAAGAACTCCAGAGAGAGAGAGAATCGTGATTGTTTTTCACTGCTGTGCTGTGTTACTGTGCTATATTTTGTGTGCTTTGTTGTGCTGTGCTGCAGAGTTTCTTATGATTGTATTTGTTCTTCTCGAAAGAGGATATACATATTTATATATATTGTTTGTATATTTGTCCATCAATGCTAGAAAGGGGCACTTTGTCTACCTTGTTTGTACCTGTTTTTGGCGTAGTTTCGTTTGGTCGGTAAGTGTAGTGTGTTTTGGGTGGTGGAAGTTTAGGGATTTTGTGGGTTCTTTTGGCCTGGCTTCCCCCTGGAGATGTTGCATAACCATATTGTTTTATGCACCTGTGAATATCATATCGGGCCTCTGACTCAGGCCAATTCAATTATTTTCCAAATTTTGTAGGGCCCAGGTCCCTTAAGGGCCCTTGGAATTATTCTAACTCCCTCCTCCCCCATTATGGCATTTCTGGAGATAAGCACATAATGAAATTTATTTTAATGGATATGCTTTTATTTTCACACAATAGCAGATCTGGGCTACATTCCATGATAATGGTGACTCTTAGCATCTTACAAAGACTTGAAAGGTATTTCTGATGAAAGAGGTTTACTTTTCTATGTGTTTTCCTACAATAATCCCCTAAGAGGTTGCTTAAGGGGAGACCTTTTTAAGTGCAATGTTAGTAGGCACCGGAACACCTGATTGGTTGACATTGATGGTTCAAGAATTGATTATTCCCTCCATACAGCAATTGTTTGACTGTGGCATGAGAGACAGTGGTGTTCTGTCTAACACTACAGAAATGCTTCGAAATATTACATTAATCAGAACCAGGGACAATCTAAGTACAATGCAAAATGAACAAACTGAATCCTGAATTAATAAACTGAATCATGACATGTAAATATGATTTTCGCCAACTGTAATGATCCATATGAAAAATGGTGTACGAGCCCACCTCCCCAGATTGTAATATCAGACTGTTTTAATTTGTTCCACAAAACACCTGCATGTATGTCGTTGATACTGGGACAAGCAATGGCAGAAATGCCAAAAGAAAAGTTGTATTAGTGACATAACATAAGAGAATGTCCAATGTAATAATAATAATAGTAGATTTTATTTGTAACGCACTTTACATTTAAAATAAATCTCAAAGTGCCACAAAATGTCATCCTAAAAAAACTAATAAACACATTAAAACAATTAAAACAAGCAAGTAGATAAATAAGAAATCAGTAGCCTGCAAAATTAATTGAAATCTATAAGTTGTGATAAAAAGAAATGTCTTAAGTCCTTTTTTGAAATTTTCAGTAGTCTGTGGTGCCTTCAAATGGTCCGGGAGGGTGTTCCATAGTCGAGGGGTGGCAAAACAGAAGGCCCGATCACCCGTGGTGCTGAGTTTGGTCCTGGGAAGTAAGAGACGATTTGTATTTGTATATTGTAGAGACCGTGTTGAGGTTAGGAGGATAAGTAGTTCTTTTAGGTAAATGGGGAATTTCCATAGATGCATTGATGATTGATAAGGGAAACCTTGTATTTGATCCTTGCAGAAATGGGAAGCCAGTGAAGTGACTGAAGAATGGGTGTAATATGTTTATATTTTCAAACTCTCATTAGAATCCTTGCTGCACTGTTTTGCATGTATAGGAGCCTTTGAAGATTTTTGTTGGGCATTCCAATGAAAAGTGCGTTGCAGTAGTCAAGTCTGCAAGACATAAAGGCATGAACCAGTTTTTCAGCATCTGGCAAGGTGAGGAACAAATCTTACAGGTTGATGGCTGATGAGTCAAGAGGAATGTCGTGACCGGAGACTTTAATGCTGGGTATGGAGGTGGATTGAAGCTGATGTGGGGTACCCACCAAGATCGCTTCAGTTTTGATCAGAAAATTTTGTTTCATCCACAATCTGATTCTCCTCAGGACAGATGCTGGGTATCGATGGCATTGATGGTGATGGTGCTGCTGCAGAGGAGTATTTATCAGTTTTCATGTAAAGCTGTGTGTCATCAGCATAACAGTGAAATGAAATTCCAAAGAGACTAATGATTTGGCCAAGAGGGAGCATGTATAAAGTGAAAAGGATGGGGCCAAGAACTGACCCCTGGGGCACTCCACAGGTCGCAGTGTGAGTTCGGGACCTTGCTTTCCCAAGGGAAAGGTACTCAGTTCTGTCTGTAAGATAAGATTGACACCAAGACCTGTCAGTTAGACCAATGGTGAGATGTAACCAATTGAGAAGTATATCATGGTCAATAGTGTCGAACACAGCAGACAAATCAAGGAGGATGAGCAGAGAGTCATTTGTGACTCTAATTTCTGTGCTATGGGCAGAGCGAAAACCAGACTGAAATTTTTCAAAGAGGTTTTTGTATTTGAGGTGATCCTGAATATAGATGGCAACTAGGAATGGTAGGTTGGAGATATGACTTTGAGTATGCCTTTTGATATTCCCTATAGGCCAGCTTGTGGACAGCAAGACCAGTAGCATTGTAACGCCACTCAAGGACACGCCCAGCTGCCTTAATTTTTTGTAGCACATTCGTAAACTAGTGAATGTTCTTCATTATTGACTACTAAGGACTATTCCAGGGTGTTTTTTGGGGGAAATATAGTAGACCTATATGTAAATGAACCTGCAGTGTCGACTCTTATCAACCTCATGAACCAAAGTTTGGTATACCACGACTTTGGCACATTGAGGAGGTGTGTGGATTCCAGGGACATCAGAAATAGGGAGACCTCTTCAAACCTTCCCAATAAATTAATACATATATAACCAACAGGGGGGTGGCATGGTGGTGCAGTGGTTAGCACTGTTGCCTCACACCTCTGGGACCCGGGTTCGAGTCTCCGCCTGGGTCACGTGTGTGGAGTTTGCATGTTCTCCCCATGTCATCATCAATCCTTATCTTTCTTTATAACGACGCTCATTACTGAGGCCAATTCACTGCTCATTCAGAGGGCAAGGATGAAATCTAACGAGGGTTGTAGTCGCGTACCAGAAAAAAATATTTTAACATATAGACCAGTTATATTTTAGTTAAGCTATGGTTAGTTGTGAAACTGTACCTTTAGCGATGTTAGTCTTATTTTTAATGGCAGCATCTTTTCCTTATTAATGAAAATCATATTAAATGCTTTCTTACATCACATCTTTTCAGGATGTGTTACACCCCATGCCCCCACAACTGCTGAATTGTTACATATTGCTTGCAGAGATGTGCAATCTGCGATAAGCGACAGCTAAGAGAAGCTCAGAACAACCGTACGAAAGAATGTCTTGTGGAAGGTATACTTAATTAAGGACGTTTCAGAGAACACCTCAGAAAGTTAAGGTACAGCTTAAGGTAGAATTTACGAATGATGTAGTGTTAAGAAGGCTTCAGGGAAGGTACGATACTGGAGGGCTAATGTAAGACTACCATTAGAACCTTCAATTAATCTGCCACCTTCTCCTCTTTGCTTCCTTTAAGGATTGAACTGCGTTCTTATACCCTATATTTGTCACTTACAAAGCTGAGTGATGGCGACATTCTCCAAGACAAACCCAAAAAGAATGTTCCCCAAATAATCTCTCCTAGACAAAGTATTCAGGGGTTCATCCATACCCACAAACAGAAGTCCCAAGACTCAGGAAGCACATGGCTGTCTCCACAAGCCACTGGTGCTTTACTTCATTCCAAAATCCCTACATGTAGCGCTACATATGGATTCCAGAAGGATTCTTTAGGATTTCTGTCTCATTGCTGCCACCTGCTGCTTATACATGGCATGGCACTGTAATCCCAAAGGTGATGCCACACAGCTCCCGGTAATGTTTTGTTTGGTAATTCTAACATACAGTTCTGGAAAAAATTAGAGACCGCTTTGCATTTTTTTTAAAAAGATCAGCAATCCTGCTTTAATTGTGGTTCTGCTGGCAGAAGGTTACACTGACCAGCAGGATGCTTTCAGGTTCAAAATTTCTGAGACAGTAGCACCCAAGAACAAAGTGAAGCAGGAGACACTGAAAACAACCAGGAGCCAGTCAGGTAAAGGGTAGAAGTGACCCTCTAATGCCAGAGATGACCGTTAACTTATCCAACAGTTTCTCATGAATCGGAGGATGACATCAAGTGACCTTCAAAAAGAACAGGAAACATTAAGTGCAGATGCGAAGTGCACTGCTAGGACAGGTTCCTATCAGGCTCTTAGAAGGAGGACTGGAGTCCCATGAAGCAAATAATAATAATAATATGAAAAAAACACATTTATTTATTGATAATAGTAATAATTGATAACCATTGTACTCTTAAGATATAAAATTCAGAATCATAATATTCCAAAGTAGACATGTATCAATTTTCTTAATTTTTGAAAGCTTTGTAAAACTATATTAGCCTTTGAATGCCCAATAGCTAAGCTGGATATATTATTGAAAAATGATAAATATTGCTAAATCATAACGATACATTAGTTCTCATTTTCAGAAAACTAGCTTTGTTTTTCATGGCAAGCAAAACAATAGTTTAATAAAGTTCAACATTTAAATACACCCAATATGCACATCTAATGCTATATAAAAAATATATATTTTTTCCATTTTCTAATATATTTATTTAATTTAACAATGAATCAGAAGCAAGATCCAATAAGTAATGGAGAATATTGAAAGAATTGGGATGGGATTTTACATTTGAAATAAATTACAATTATCTAAAACATTCCAACAAAAGGACAAAATATATGTTGTGGGTTATTCAGCTGGAAATGGTTTGTCTCGTCTCATCTCATCTTGGTGCCCTGCAGAGAGAAAAGATAAAATTAGAATCTTTCGCAAGTTGTTTTAAGGAAAGCTTTATTCATTTATATAATTTGTTTATAAAAAATGTTTTTACCATCTATTTCAGATATTATTAGCCATGCTATGAGAATAAAGTCATTCTTGTTAGTCATTTATGTGGGAGTATGTTGGAGGGACATGACAAAATCATGTACAGGTGGTAATAAAAGACCAGTGTGCATACAGTAAACACCTCAGCGGGACGTCCATCCAATGAGGAATGGGAAGCCAACGAGGATCATAAAGGTCAGGCCTCCTCCAGACACCTGAGGAGGCCCAGCAGAGGGATCTGATATGGGCAGGGACACACAGGGAGGGGAAGACCATTTATTAAGAGATACCATAGATCCTACTACTTTGGCTGTTTGGCTTTGACTTGGTATCAAATGATCCTGTCACAATATTAAAGACAGCAATGTAGTGCCCTGAGCATGGATTATATAAAGTGTAATCTGTTTCTTTGTAATCTTCATCATCTAGCTGTCAGCCTTAAATTATGTTTAGCTTTAAAATAAATGGTTTAGTTGACTCACAGACGAACTTCAGGCTGACAGTAGCTGTCGAAGTAATGTTGAGGAGTGGGTTCCTGGCCACACAAGTATATTGGCCTTCATTCAGAACTGAAGGATTGTGTATAGTTAGCTGAGCGCTAGCAATAGTGGCATCTTCCCCCTTGAAGATCCAATAATATTGGCTGGGAGGCTGGGAGTAGGCAAAGCAAGTGAGTTTTACCGTGACCCCGGCTTTTATTTCAGTGGGTCCTGTAATCACTGGGGTCTCTGGCCCATCTATGAAACAAACAATTACAGTAATGTAAAAACTTTTTAAACTTATGGCACACCATAACTGTCAGGGTGTCTTGTGCAACTATTCGTCTGTACATTCCCTGTGAGAAAAAATGCACTTGTTTTTAACATCTACTGTATTATAAAGGAGAAAACGTCAGTCAACCCATGCTATTATCTGAATATTTTTGTCAAAGTTTTGTTAAGGCCAAATGAACTGTGCTGTTACTACAGGATCCTATTTCATAACCCTCACCATCTGTATGTAAAGCCGTGTTCTTTGATCTGAATGAAACTGGTCCTCAACCCTGTAGCCTTTTATTCTTAAACATTCTTAGCATTAAGCAAGTATCCTTATGTGTACCTTACCCACTTTGTCTCTGAGGGCTGGGTAAAAGTTTTCCTCTTTGCATCTCCACCCATCTTGTCCATCAGGAAAAAACCTTCCCAGCCCTCAGCCTGAAACTCCACCACACCCACATGAGATCTTTCAACTTGGGAAACTGCAGTATGGGACTCCACCATGGATCAGCTGGTTGGAGTGTGTGAACTATGTGTGGACGCTACAACTAGCTATCAGCTAATGCAGGCACCTTCTTTTAGTTACTATGACCTTATTATTCAAATCTTGGTTTAATACTATGGCCACTGTCCCTAATAAATCACAAAAACTGCGCAGAAATGCCACAGAAACTGATTAATGCGATTTGCAAGGGAATGACGAAGCACACCAAGTGTTCATATTTAATGTAATATACCGAATATATGCCCCAACACACAGTTGGAAAACCATAGACCTGAAAAATAAATTATTTTTCAACCTTAGTCCTAACATATAGGAAGGATACATAAGTATGTTGATAAATATTGCTAATATTTTGGTATTGTATTCCTTACTAATAAATTACATTTATCAAATATAGTGTGTAGATTCCAAAAGAGGACCCATTACATACTTACAGTTGACCAATACAAGGTAAGCTGGGCTTGTTTTGTTGCTGAGAAGGCTGATAGCCACACACTGGTAAGATCCATCATCAAATTTCTGCACTGGACTGAAGAAGATGGAGCTGTTGTCCGCCAAGAGTGTTACGGTATTATTAAGGTGAAGAGGCTGCCCTTCTTTCAGCCAGTTAATAGCAACAGCAGGGCCAGTGACATCACAGCTCAAGGTTAGGTTCGAAAACTGAATAGGTATCGTTGGGGATGGTCTCACCAACACTGAAGATATTGCAGCTATGAAACGATAAGAGGATATAGATGTGAAGAGAGTGAGTACTGTGAGAATGTGCAGCTTTGAGCTAATTTTGCTCACAATAATTATATTTTATATGTTCTCATGAAAAGACACACAAGTGATCCTACAGATCTTATAAATTACAGATTCTGGTAGTGTAACCTTAAAGGTAGACAGCTTATGAAATGGTGCATTGGTATCTTCTTCTTTTTGCTAGGGTAAAATTAAGCTGGTATCAGGCTCTGACTCACCAATGACTCTGAGCTCCTTCTTTGAAGAGTTGTTCCTCCCTGTCACAGAGTTGAATGCGACACAGGTGTACAGCCCACTGTTAGCTGAGGTCAGCACATTGATTTTATACACAGGGCTTTGAATGACCTTAGTGCTATTGAAATACCAAGTATACTGACTGGGAGGCTGAGAGACTGCTGTGCAATTGAGGGTCACACCAGAACCTGATTCCGCTATGGCTGGTCCAGAAATAATGGGCTCTTCTGGTCCAACTGTAAGGACATTGGTGTGACATCAGCACTCTGTTGTCTCGATACAGCACATGTCAGGTACAAGTCACAATCGGGAATCTTTTAGTACTCACAGTTAACAAGCAGCTGAAACTCTGGACTGGTTTTGTTGCTCACAGCATTGTTAGCCTCGCATGTATAGATTCCATTATCAGAGAGCTGGACTGGACTGAATGTTACTGAGCTGTTGTCCTTAGAGAAAATTATTTGGTTGTTAGGAAATAAGGGCTGTCGTTCTTTCTGCCACAAAATGAATCTGGGTCTCCCGATGACTTCACAAACAAGAAGGAATGTGCGATTTTGAATGGGTTGTCTTGCACTTGCATTAATATTGACTCTGGTTATAGGATCTGTAAATGCAACATTTGGGATTATGCAAAAAAAAACACATTGCTGTTTTAGTTAAATAGTTTAAATGCTGTTTTAGTTTTAGTAAGAAAGTCTGAAGGAGATTTTCTGAACCTTATAGTCTCAGTTGTGCTTGTATTTATGTATGAAACACAAAGTTAGTAACTATGACTGAAATATTCTAATAGCAATTCATCTTTGTATACGAGTAGATGACCTTAAGCTGAAAGAAGTAGAAATACTGAGAATAACAGAAAAGGAGACACACCGCTCAATCACTGAATTCAGGTGTATTGTTCAGATCCATTGGCACAGGTGTATGAAATCAAGTACCTAGCCACGCAGTCAGGTTTATGAACATTTGTGAAAGGGTCATTCTGAAGAGCTGAGTGATCTCAATCATGGTACTGTCATAGGGTGTCATATTTGCAATGTCAGTTTGTGCAATTTCTTCCCTTCTAGATATTCCACAGTCAACCGAAAGTAGTATTATTGCAAAGTGGAAGTGTTTAGGAACAACAGAAACTCAGCCACGTGCCAAGTGGCAGACCACGTAAGGTAACAGAGTGGGATCACTGAGTGCTGAGGCGCAAAGCACACCACCACTGGACTATGAAGCAGTCGAAACATGTCCTGTGGAGTGAGGAATCTAGCTTCCCTGTCTTGTAGTCTAATGGAAGTTTGGTGGATGCCAGGGTAATGTTACCTTATGGAATATTATATAGCACTCTAAGTTAGTAAATGTAATTCTTAGGACTATACCGTAAAGATGTAATCTGCAGAACATAATATGACCTCGTAACCTTTAGAGAATATAGCCCAATTACTGCTGCATGATATAGCCAAAATACGTATTTCTGTACCTAATGTTAGCCTCAAAGTTTCTGTATCTTATTTTAGCCCTGGTTGTATGAATGTGTGCCTTATTCAGCTTTGCAGCTTATTGCTATGTTGAAGGCCAAAGAATATAATTGGCTCTGTAGCTAAGCAACATGCAATCAGAATGCTACTGTTCATTATTGGAAAAACACCTGGGTTCTCACAATAGCTCTATGTCCTTGGCTGTTTTTTGGGCTTGCTGCTTTGAGTATACAAAACATTGTAGAGGCCATTTTGCTATGACTATGTTTCCAGAAGGAAATGATTGGCAAGATATTATCTGTTACATTGGGTGGAGCTTAATTGTGCTCTGTTTCTGACGTCATAAGCGAGAGGGGGCGTGTCCCTTATTCTGATTGGTCAGGGGCTTATCTCTATATACCATACATGCTTATGCCACGTGTTGTCGATAGGGGGACATATGGTTTGGGAGATTGCCGTTAAACTTTAATAGAATAAAAATACATTACATGTATTTATTAATGTGCTTTTTTAAATTAAGTTTTAAGGAATAATAAAACATATAGCAGGATGAATGCAAGCTAGCACATACAAGTCCAGTGGGGGTCCGTCCGGCCCGTAGCCGCGTGTTGTTAGTAAGCGCCACGGCGTATTTTAAAAGAAGAAAGCACCAAAATGTTTTAAAGACGAAAAACTTTAGTGCTATTTTAAAAGAAAAGCAGACGGAATTTAAACAAGTACAAACATGCCCGAAAGAAGCAGAAGAGCACATTTAAACAAGCACAAGCGAAACCAATAAACATACCGCACGTCGTTTTAAAAGAAGAGAGCACTCATTACATTTAACCACCACGTTAAAAGAAAGACTTTAGTGATATTTACCAGGTTGGAGAAATCATTTAAGCAGCAAAGTTTTAGAAGAAATAGGGCGAAACGATCCCGGAGCTTGGACACATGCGATTGGTCTGTTTGAACAACGCGGTCGAAATGAACGATCGATAGTCCAGCGCTTAGCGCATGTGCACCCACACCGACATTCAAAATGGCGACACCGGCGGAGCGCCTGTTAATTCAAATAAACCCCTATAACCATAAAGTTTTTAAATAATGAAGCACTTTTCTGCCAATGTGAATAATAAAGTAAAGAGCTCTAAGCATTTTCGACAGCAATAATCAAGGAATAACACGGTTAATTCTTGTTTAAATAGGCGCATGCGCTCTCTCTGGCTCGCTCTCATGTAGCGCATGCGCGTAGAGCCACACAGTATTTCCTTCAAAGAGCCGACTCGTTGCGTCAAGCAACTGTCAAAATGGAAGCAAAATGGCTACCAGCGGAAATTGTCGTGATGCTAACCGTTGGCCCAGGACTGTGAGAAGCGGACAGCCAGCAGGCCCATCCTGGCAGAATGCACACTAATTCTTTATCTTAAGCTTGTTTATTTGTAAATAATATAAAATAATCTATTTCTAATTTAAATAAAAGTCAATCTCTAACACAACTTCCCCAGTTTTAGCTGCATTTAGGCAAAATTTATCTACGTCTGGTTAATCAAAAGGAATAAAGCACTATAACTTGAAAAGATGTATGACACATTAGTATACATTTTTAAACAATAGCATTTAAGGAATAAAAACAATTTACTTGTATTTTGTTAGTTTATTATTAATTTAATAGCTGTAGGAACTAGTGAACGATACTTAGCAACATACATCAAAAAACATTTTAAAAACTTCGGTAGATTAAACCCCCAACGCCCGGACTATGTACTGTCATGCTAGATTGGTTAGATAGGCAGAGTCTTATCGCGGAGCAGCAGGCGGGTGTGTAGAAACGACCAAGAATTTAGAACACATTTAGCTCTTTTGTTATAGCGCTATTTTAAATTAGTATGAGTGGAATATAAATCATTTAGACAATGAGAATTGAGGAAGAACCTAAACAACAGTGTATCAGCCTCAGTAATGATTCGACAAACAGCGTAGTTCTGGTACATATGACCGACCCGTTTGAACAACGCGACTGAAATGTTTACCCGAGACTGCACCAATCTTGCGCATGCGCACTCACGCATTTAAAAATGGCGACAACGGGGAAACATGCTGCTCTATTATTTCAAATAAGCCCCTTTAACCACATCGTTTTTTAAATAATGAAACTGTTTTTCGGCTAATGTGTTGGTTAAAATAGAACATCCGAAGCATTTCGACAACAAGAATCAAGGAATAACGCGGGTGACCCTTGTTAAAATAACTCTCGCTCTCTCTCCATGTCGCGCTTGTGCGTGCAACCACGATACCCACACACCACTGTCTTTTATTGAAAACAGCTGAG
Source organism: Brienomyrus brachyistius (assembly GCF_023856365.1). Classification (NCBI taxonomy): domain Eukaryota; kingdom Metazoa; phylum Chordata; class Actinopteri; order Osteoglossiformes; family Mormyridae; genus Brienomyrus; species Brienomyrus brachyistius. The sequence goes on from NC_064541.1 coordinate 3,982,259, forward strand.
GCAAGTCGCTTTCTGAACTTTAAAGTGTGTACACAATAAGTAAACGTGTGTAAAGGAAGTATAAAATGTGTTATAAAGCACATAGCTAACGATAATTAAAGAATTTAAGCATAATAGCCCAGACGTATCATGGCCTATAGCTGGTAGAAATGGAGCTATAATACGGCCTACAAGATAAAAGCATATGGCCCCAAATTGGAATCAGTAGTCTTTAAAAGAATAAAATACATTATATGAATTTATTAATGCAATATTCTAAATATGTTTTAATGCATAATAATTTTAACGGGGTCACCGGACGCGTTGAGCTTTTCTAGCTAGAGAAGAAATAGAGTCGGGCAGTTTTTAATGGTAAAAGCAGTAGTTGTGTATTGTTAACGGTTTATTTTTAACAAAATGTCCAATTTTATATCAGTAAAAACACAGCAATCCCGTTTTAGGGGGGGATTTATGCGTATTGCATGTCTAGACATGTCGGTCAGCTAATGTCCGCGGCAGTGGGAAACGGAGCGTCGGCACAAGAGCTTTTGGAGTTGTCAGCGATAAGCCTATGAGAAGGAAGCGTCAATGAAACAAAATGGCCGCCTGAGTGTGAGAAGCAGACAGACAGCATTCCCATCTCAGCAGAAAGCACTTTACCTCTATTTGTTAATCTGTTTTATTCGTAAATAGTATAAAATAATATATTTCTACCTCTCTTGGAGCCGGCACCTTATCGTGGTGGAGAGGTTTGCATGTTCCAGTGATCTCAGGAGCTATGTTGTCTGGGGCTTTATGCCCCTGGTAGGGTCACCCAAGGCAAACAGGTCCTGGGTGAGGAACCAGACAAAGTGCGGCTCAGAAGAACCCCTATGAAGAAAACAAGTTTGGAACCACGATTTCCCTTGCCTGGACGCGGGTCACCGGGGCACCCCCCTGGAGCCAGGCCTGGGGGTGGGGCTCGATGGCGAGCGCATGGTGGCCAGGCCTACACCCATGGGGCCTGGTCGGGCACAGCCCGAACAAGGCAAGTGGGTCCCCCTTCCAATGGGCTCACCACCCATGTGAGGGGCCTTAGGGGTCGGGTGGAATGTGATCTGGGCGGCGGCCGAAGGCAGGGACCTTGGCGGTCCGATCCTCGGCTACAGAAGCTAGCTCTAGGGACATGGAATATCACCTCTGGTTCTGTTGGCCTCCGTGACCTTCAGCTCTCACTGGGGCAGTTCGCAGCCGAGTGTGAAGCGGCTGGGATGAGAATCAGCGCCTCCAAATCCGAGACCATGGTTCTCAGCCGGAAAAGGGTAGAATGCTCTGTCCGGGTTGGGGATGGGGTCCTCCCCCAAGTGGAGGAGTTTAAGTATCTCGGGATCTTGTTCACGAGTGGGGGAACGGTGGAACGGGAGGTCGACAGGCGGATCGGTGCGGCGTCAGCAGTCATGCGGGCGCTGCATCGGTCTGTCATGGTGAAGAGAGAGCTGAGCCAAAAGGCGAAGCTCTCGATTTACCAGTCGATCTACGTTCCTACCCTCACCTATGGTCATGAGCTATGGGTAGTGACTGAAAGAACGAGATCGCGGGTGCAAGCGGCCGAAATGAGTTTCCTCCGCAGGGTGGCTGGGCTCTCCCTTAGAGATAGGGTGAGGAGTTCAGTCATTCGGGAGGGACTCAGAGTAGAGCCGCTGCTCCTCCGCATCGAGAGGAGCCAGATGAGGTGGCTCGGGCATCTGATTCAGATGCCTCCGGGACGCCTCCCTGGGGAGGTGTTCCGGGCATGTCCCACTGGGAGGAGACCCCGGGGAAGACCCAGGACACGCTGGAGGGACTATGTCTCCCGGCTGGCCTGGGAACACCTCGGGATCCCCCCAGAGGAGCTGGATGAAGTGGCCGAGGAGAGGGAAGTCTGGGCTTCCCTGCTGAGACTGCTGCCCCCGCGACCCGACCCCGGATAAGCGGAAGATAATGGATGGATGGATGGATGAATATATTTCTAATTGAAGTCGATGTCTAACACCACAGCTCTGGGGCTCTAGCATAACCCCAGACGCCCCGCTGCGGGCCTGTGGGGCTGGATGAAGTATTTAACTTCAATTGTTTAATCAGCGGGATAAAGTGCCGTAACTTAAATGGTCGTATGACAAATTAGTATAAAGTTTTAAGCCAATAAGATATAATTAAAAAAATAATTTAGTTGTATTTTGTTTTATTTTCAATAAAATGCACTCAGTGCATTATTAATTTAATAGATGCAGGAACTAGTGAGCTGTATTTAGTAACATACATCAAAAACATCTTCAAGATTCCAATATGGAAGGTAACTGACAAAGTTTTCAAGCAGAATTCACAAAACATGGCACCGCAAGGAGTCCGTTCGATTTGGAGATGGCACCGTAGTCCCGGATAGGAACTATGGTGAGTGGTATTTATCTACGTACTTCAAAAACATTTTAAAAGCTTTGTTAGATTAATAGCTTAGTTATTTTTATAATTTAAGGGATAAAAAACATTTGTCGTGTTTGTCAGTGTGTTATTTTAAGTAAATTAAATGCATTATTTTCTAACGGCAAAAGCCCTGTCATGTTTTAGGTGCGAAATTATATGGACTAGCAACTGTCTCTGGGGGAGCAGCACCCGATTAGGTACTATTAAGCAGTATTTAGTGACAAGCATCATAACACATTTTTAAAAACTTTGACAGAATAAAGTCTTAGTTATTTTAATAAATACGTTTTTCAGTAAATGTTTATTCATGCGCATGGACACAAACACACACACCCCGGAGGTCGGGGGGGGGGGGGCTTTAGACCAACTTTAGGTTGCTGATCGCAATGTGTGACCAAACCCCAAAGCACCCTAACTTAGTCGTTTACTAACTTATCGCGAAAAAACAGACAGAAATAGACTTGTAAATTTTAAAGAAAAGACATTAACTGTTTTTGTTAATGTTTAAAGGTATACAAACTACATTTGGATTGGACATGCACACAAAAACACAAAAAAAGAGTTTGCTCAATCAAAAAAAAACACCAGACATATATACTTCACGTTTTATATTAAAATGTATAAGGATTGTTTTGTTATAGCGAAATTTTAAATTAATATGAGTGTGATATAAGTCATTTAGGCAACAAGATTTGAGGAAAAACCTAAATAGCGGCTAGAAATTACCGACCAGGCAGGCAGAAGTGTGCTTTCCTTATCTCACAAGTCATGGAAGGGTGGGGTGGGGGACACACAAGTGTGGGGTAGGAACTGTGGAATCAGGCAGGGGTGTAAGAATTTAGGATATATTCTTGTTATTTTAAAGGTGTACATGATTATTTAATTACATTTAATAGGAACTAGTAAGCTGCATTTAGCAAATCTGTGCCGTTCAGTTCAGCGCATGCGCAAAAAACCTTTTGGCGGTATCCTAGTGAAAGGGCAGAGTGCAACAGTCAGGTCAGTTATGGGAATGGGAAGCAACAAATGAGGCCCAAAGTTAGAGGATGCGTCAGCTGCATTGTTTCGGTGTGCTGCGTGGGATCATTTTGGATGTTGTGCTACCTACAGTGACGGCGATAAAAAAAGTGGAGAAAAAAACTGCGACATTGTGCAAGCACCGTGCAACATATGTTGCTTATGCTAGCACCAACACATCCAGTATGTTGGCTCATCCCTGGACACATTATCCCAGTATGTCAATTGACAGCACATGAAAGAGAGACTCGGGTAGGAAAGAATGACTTCTACTCCCCGCTGCTTTTAAAGAGCTTTTCAGTGAAAAGTCAGACAGGGCAAAAGCCATAACTAAAGCATTGGGATGCCTCATAGCTAAAGATATGCAGCCATATGCCATAGTGGGGGACACGGGATTTCAGCATATGACTAAAGTACTCAAGCTGCGGTATAATATTCCCTCCTGCAGACATTTCAACAACACGGTAATTCCTGAGCTTTACCATGAGACGCAACGAGGAGTTGTCAAAGAGTTTCTGTGGATGCAGATCCACTTACATGGTGGAAATACGAGCATAAGTATCTACAGGACTACATGACATGTCTGATAACTAATATTTTAAAAACCGTAAGTGGTGGATTTTCTACTGCTGATGTATGATACTTCTGGAGTGTTGACAAAATAGAAAAAAACTGAACCGAACCTAAAACCGTGACCAGCAACCATGATACGAACTGAATTGTGAACCGTTCCACCCCTCCTGGGTAGAGGTTAAGGTCGTTTTGCTGGGAGTGAAGTTTTCCGCATAGAAATGCGGTATGAATGGAGAGTCCCCACAAAGATATAATTACAAACCTGTGTGTGTGTGCATGTGTATCATCCATCCATCCATCCATTTTCCAAACCGCTTATCCTATTGGGTCGCGGGGGGTCCGGAGCCTATCCCGGAATCAATGGGCACGAGGCAGGGAACAACCCAGGATGGGGGGCCAGCCCATCGCAGGGCACACTCACACACCACTCACTCACACATGCACACCTACGGGCAATTCAGCAACTCCAATTAGCCTCAGCATGTTTTTGGACTGTGGGGGGAAACCGGAGTACCCGGAGGAAACCCCACGACGACACGGGGAGAACATGCAAACTCCACACACATGTGACCCAGGCGGAGACTCGAACCCGGGTCCCAGAGGTGTGAGGCGACAGTGCTAACCACTGCACCACCATGCCGCCCCCCATGTGTATCATACACACATAAAATAAAATGACTATAAGATGAGTTTATGTATTTATGTACATAAGATTACACAAGTCTTTAGCTAGTTGTGCGTTATGCAAGACAAGAACATGACTGCCAATAGGATGTTGGGTTACATCTCTAGGTATGTGGAGTTTAAGTCAAGGGATGTAACGCTACGATTATATAATTCCTTGGTAAGACCCCACCTAGAATATTGTGCGCAGGTTTGGTCACCATACCTTAAGAAGGACATTACTGCCTTAGAAAGGGTGCAACGTAGGGCTACGAGAATGATTCCAGGTCTTAAAGAAATGTCTCATGAGGAGAGGTTAGCTGAGCTGAATCTGTTTAGCCTTGAGCAAAGGTGACTAAGGGGGGACATGATCCAGGTATATAAAATTCTAACAGGTCGAGATGCTGTTCACCCAAATGGCTATTTCAGTATTAGTTTAAATACTACTCGTGGCCATAAGTGGAAATTAGCGGGAGAACATTTTAAAATGAATTTGAGGAGTTAGAGTATGGGATAGTCTCCCTATTAGTGTAGTGCAAGCTAAAACCCTGGGTTCCTTTAAATCAGAGCTAGATAAGATTTTAACAACTCTGAGCTATTATTTCAGTTCTCCCCAAATGAGCTTTATGGGCCGAATGTCCTCCTTTTGTTTGTAAATGTACTTATGTTCTTATGACTTTTCTGAAAAAATCACTGTGCGCTCCATCCATGCAGTGGGTTTTCTATCCACAATGAAACCGTCCGGTAGTATAATCTTAAAGGTAGACACCATATGAGCGAATGCAGTAATGTCTTTTTCATTTTGCCAAGATAAAACTAAAATTAAGCTGTGATCAGGCTCTGACTCACCGATGACTGTGAGCTGCTCCTCTGAAGAGCTGTTCCTCCCTGTCACAGAGTTGAATGCGACACAGGTGTACAGCCCACTGTTAGCTGAGGTCAGTACATTGATTTTATACACAGGGCTTTGAGTGACCTTGGTACCATTGAAATACCAAGTATACTGACTGGGAGGCTGAGAGGCTGCTGTGCAATTGAGGGTCACACCAGAACCTGCTTCCGCTATGGCTGGTCCAGAAATAATGGGCTTTTCTGGTCCAACTGTAAGGCAGAGGAAATTGGTGGGGCATCAGTACTCTTAATACAGCACATGTCATGTACCAGTCACAAGTGGGAATCTTTCGGTACTCACAGTTAACTAGCAGCTGAAACTCTGGACTGGTTTTGTTGCTCACAGCATTATTAGCCTCACATACATAGATTCCATTATCAGAGAGCTGGACTGGACTAAATGTCACTGAGCTGTTTCGCTTAGAGAATGTAATTCTCTTATTTGGATAGAGGGGCCAGCCATCCTTCAACCAGATAATGGAATGAACTTTCTGTGAAACAGTGCAGTTTAGTGTGAATGTCTGGTTGTCTGTTGGCTGTGGTCCAGTGTAGGTCAAGTTGACCCATGATATTAGCTCTGGAAAAAAAAGCATATTAATGATTAATCTTATATGTAACACAAGTGGCATTAGCTCATAAAAATCACAGATTATCCCATACTTAACAAATGAAGTATTTAACATTTTCTTACCCATTATGTCTATCCGTCTTCCAACACTGGCAGATTTGAGGGTTACATTATTGTAAGCCCAGCAGGTATAATTTCCAGTCTGATTCTGTTTAACATTTTGGAGAATGAGACTGGAGCTATTCTGGTTCAAAATTTTTCCATTAAAGTCCCACTGATAGGATGCAGGAGGGTTTGATTGGGAGTAGCAGGACAAGGTGAGATCAGAGCCAGTCCTGTAGGCAGTCTCACGTGGCTTTATGGTTAGACGGAGGTCACTTGGGCCATCTGGGGGAGTAAACACCCACAGCACTGCTGACACACTATAGGATGCAGTCAGTATTCAAATGAAACTAAATGAAACGAAAGTAAATGAAATTGTATTAGTGTTCTGGGCTTCAATTTACTTGGTGAAATGGAGAAAGAAATGCCATCAACACTCCTCAGCAATCACCTTTGCAATGTATCCATTAACATGTGATAAAATGTCTGTTATCTAATCATTTTACTTACATTTGATATCAAAGAGGATTGCCTTGCTGGTCTCATTACTGACGGCATTGGAAACCATGCAGTACATTGGACCTTTGTCATACCTTGACACGCTAGATATGGTGAGTGTGCGGTTATCATCACTCAGTTGAACATGATCAGTCACTTTGATGTCAGAGCTCCTGTTTAACCAATGGAAAGTCATTGAGGAGCCAGCAGCAGAACAAATGATACTGACTGAATCATGGAATTCAATTAAGTCAGTAGCATTAGCACTCACTGACACGTTGGACACCGGCACTGGAAGGAATTACAAATGGTAAAATCATTAAATTTTTCTGATGAAATGAAAAATCCTTTTTTTTTTAACCGTTAGTTACCTATATATAATAAAATAAAATATATATTTCTAAATTTCTTATCTTTAAAAAAAATCATATTAGTCTATGTAGTATGTAAAGTAATCAATCAGAAATTAATTAGATTTTTAAAATGGCTGATTTTATTTAACTTGAGAAGCAATTGAATACAAACAAGTTAGAGGCTTTATGTGGTTTTAGCAATAGAAATAGCTTTATGACTTTCAAAGGGGCATACAATCTCACTATTGAAGTACCTCATACAAACACAGTGCATTTAATTTTAGCATGTAAAGGATATTAAATAATATTAAATCACATGTTTGTAATGCTAAAACTTACCCAGGACAGACAAAGTTATGTTAGCCATAATTAATGGCATAAATCCTTGCAAGACATAAAGTCCTGAATCATTTAGAGTCACAGACTCATGAAACAGAGACCCAGTAGTGCTGTTGAATGTGATGCGGTTTTCATACGTATTCAAAAGATGTGGTTCACTCTCAGGAAACCACATTACGATGACAATGCCATTATATGACCAGATCCCAGCTTTGATAACAGTCGGGGGGAAAATACTGAAGGTCACATTTTCTCCCACACAAATGGGATTCTTAGAAGGTTTTATTCTCACATTACAAAGACCTATGGGAGAGTGGAGAATATCAGTAAAGAATGCCACTTCATTGTTGTGATGATCAGTCTTGATTTTAATGTGTGAAAAGTATACCACAAATATATAATCTTTGTAAAACTAAATATGATAGTGTGATGCTGAGCCCAAAAGAACCACAGTGCATTTTAGTACAAACATTTCTCGTTTACTAGAAGCATCTCCTGGGTAAATATTATCATTCCTAGGAAGTCAATTTGATTAGCCAGCAATAATATTGTAGTTTAAATTTATATATTTATATTTTATAAATATTTATATTGCATGGATATTGAAGTAACACATTTAATCAACAATATGCATGTTTGGTTCCAGGATCATTTATGATTCTGTAAACAGATATACGGTTCTTTGATTAGGTTCTTTTTAACTGTTAAATTGATTTGACTTCTTCATCAAGGATTTTTCCTTAGTTCAGAACCCCACAATAAATAACTGCTACTCAGTATAAATCAAAAATGTTATTTTGTTGATAAAGTTTTGTCGTTATGTGAATGAAAAGAGATGCTTTTCTTCGAACCACAACATATTTTATACAGAATTAATATTATTAACTTTCAGGATTGTCATCATATTACTACATTTATTGTAAAGTAATTTCCATTACCTTTGGAGAGGAAAACCAGTATCAAGAGCAGAATGCATGTCTCAGTTCGCTCCATTTTCTGTTGTCTGTCACAAATGAACGAGGCACTTGTAATGCGATCAGGTAGCCCAGCCCTCCGCTAATATGCAAAAATGGGTGATACTCTCATCAGCAAATCCTATTTGATGATATTCCCTTCAGCTAATATTTAGTCAGTTCACAAGGTGCATTGGCCAGATGATTAAAAAAGAACACCTCTCCTCCGCTATCAGTACCACATCAAAAGTCCCACACCCTATGATTGTGCTTCCATTTTTCTGAAATGCACACAAAGGTATGTTCATGCAGGTTCTGTGACAGTACAGATCAGGGCTTTGGTTAAACAAATATTTTCAGCACAAGTACCTATTCCGGTGCCCTCCCTAAAAAAATGCAGATATTTTTAATATTAATTGCAGCTATTGTTGTTGAACTGACCGTATGATAAATAGGGCTGGGGCCAAAGGAAAGTTCATCTTCCCAGTTAAAAAAACATAAAGGGACTCAGTCTTGGGGATTTAACCTCACCGTGCCTCTACCCTGTCTTTATCAGCCCCGCACCTGGCTTAATTCACAATGGTATGTGTTCTTTCGCAATGTCATGTGGGGCATTATCATCTCAAAGAAACCACCTCTCATAGTTCTGGTGACATTCAGATATCACAGCTCTGCAAGGTGAATTCTGAAGTATTTCATAATGGAATAAACAAATTTGGAGGGTGCCATTACTGCTGGGTCACATTACATTTTACATTATGCAGGGTCACAACCTGGCAGTAAGTTTTCATTACCAATAAAATAATAAGATGATTCCACAAGAGTACTAAATCATGTTACATATTATGCGAAATTTGGTTTGAGATGAAGGGCCCATTTTTGTGGAAGATTAGATTTACAAAATGTCCTAAAAATAGGATGATGTCATTATATAAAAATAACTTTATAAGTTTTTGTAATCTCATGCAACAAGATATTGGGTGTGTGTGTTTGATTTAAAAAATTAATGCTTTTATGATGAAGAACCACACCCCATTTTAAAAAAGGGAATTGAAAAACGTTTGAGTTTCCTGGTCCCCATAAGGGAAAACTCAATTTAATAAAAATCCGTGACTGCAATGAAAATACTAAAAATGCAAAAACTCGGGTTGGGTAGAGGTTAAGGGTAGGGGTTAAGGTTGTCATAGTTAGTGTTCGCATTTTTCCCATAGAAATGAATGGTCCCCATAAAGATCTGTTTACCCAATACGCGTGTGCGTGTGTGTGTGCATGTGTGTGTGTGTGTGTGTGTGTGTGTCATTATGCAGCACAGGGTCACGCTGAATCTAGAGCCTCGGAAGGTGGAGGAAACCATGGACAAGATACCAGTACATAGAAGGAGTCACAAATAACAAAACCACACATTATGAGCAATTAGGAGATGTCAATTACATAATTATTATGCATATGTTGATACAACTCATAAATTATGCCTTACAGTCTGAACTGAGAGTGTAAGAACTGTCTTACACTGTAGGTAAATTCTTTCATCTCCAGTGGTGTTTCCTTCTTTATTTTTATAATTGGCTGGTCAATATATTTTATCATTGTTTGTTTGCCTCTATACTTGTTTGTGATGAACTGCAGGCATGTTTTATAAGGGACTTTATAAAGAAGCACATATATTATTCCACGATTTCCCTTGCCTGGGCGCGGGTCACTGGGACCCAGGCCTGGGGGTGGGGCTCGATGGCGAGCATCTGGTGGCCAGGCCTGCACCCATGGGGCCTGGTCGGGTACAGCCAGAAGAAGGCACGTGGGTCCCCCCTCCAGTGGGATCACCATCTGTAGGAGGGGCCATAGGGGTCGGGTGCAGTGCGAGTTAGGCATTGTGGTCCGATCTTCAGTTGCAGAAGCTAGCTGTAGGGACATGGAATGTCACCTCTCTGACGGGGAAGGAGCCTGAGCTGGTGCGTGAGGTTGTGAAGTTCTGACTAGATATAGTCAGGCTCACCTCAACGCATGGCTTGGGCTTTGGAACCAGTCTACTCGATGGGGGTTGGACAATCTGTTGCTCGTGGGGAAAGACGCTGGGCAGGGGTGGGCATACTTATTGCCCCCTGGCTTGGCACCTGTACATTGGTGTTTACCGCAGTGGACGAGAGGGTAGCCTCCCTTCGCCTTCGGGTGGGGGGATGGGTCCTGACTGTTGTTTGTGCTTATGCACCAAGCAGCAGTTCAGAATACCCACCCTTTTTGGAGTCCTTGGAAGAGGTTTTGGAGAGCACTCCTCCTTTGGACTCTCTTGTTCTACTGGGGGACTTCAGTGCTTACGTGGGCAATGACAGCGAGACCTGGAGGGGCGTGATTGGGAGGAACGCCCCCCCGATCTGAACTCGAGTGATGTTTATTGTACTTCTGTGCTTGTCACGGATTGTCCATAATGAACACCATGTTCAAGCATAAGGGTGTCCATATGTGCACTTAACTAATAGCTCAGAGTTGTTAAAATCTTATCTAGCTCTGATTGAAAGGAACCCAGGGTTTTAGCTTGCGCTATACTATCAGGAAGACTATTCCATACTCTAACTACATGCTGGATAAAGAAGTGGTTCCTCAAATTCATTTTAAAATGTTCTCCCGCTAATTTACACTTATAGCCATGAGTTCTAGAATTTAAACTGATCGACTTTGTAGTTGTGTCATTGGGCTTGCAGCCGCATGTCTTGGACACTTGGGTGAAGAGAGGGGCGGAGCTGTCAACTGATTACTATCTGGTGGTGGGTTGGCCCTGCTGGTGGGGGAGGAAGCTGGCCAGGCCTGGCAGACCAAAGAGTATAGTGAGGGTCTGCTGGGAACGTCTGGCGGAATCCCTGTTAGGAGGAGCTTCAACTCCCACCTTCGGCAGAGCTTTTCCCATGTTCTGGAGGAGGCAGGGACATTGAGTCAGAATGGGCCTTGTTCCGTAACTCTATTGTGGAGGTGGCTGACCCGAGCTGTGGCTGTAAGCTGGTCGTTGCCTGTCGTCTTGGCAATCCCTGAACCCACTGGTGGACACCGGTGGTGAGGGATGCCAGCAAGCTGAAGAAGGAGTCCTATTGGGCCTTTTTGTCCTAATTCTGGGACTCCAGAGGCAGCTGACAGGTACCGGCAGGCCAAGCAGAATGCAAAAACTCGGGTATGTGGAGAGTTTGGCTAGGCCATGGAAAACGACTTCCGGATGGCTTCGAGGAGATTCTGGTCCACAATCCGGCATCTTGGGGCGGGAAAGCAGTACAACATAAACACTGTTTATGGTGGGGATGGGGCGCTTCTGACCTCAACTCAGGATGTTTTTGGTTGGTAGGGGGAATACTTCGAAGATCTCCTCAATCCCACCGACACGCCTTCCAATGAGGAAGCAGAGGTCGCTGAGGTGGTTAAAATGCTCCTCGGTGGCCAGGCCCCGGGGGGTGGATGAGATCAGTCCGGAGTTCCATAAGGCTCTGGATGCTGTGGGGCTGTCCTGGTTGACACGCATCTGCAGCATCGCGTGGACAACAAGGGCAGTGCATCTGGACTGGCATACCGGGGTGGTGGTCCCTCTCTTTAAGAAGAGTGATCGGAGGGTGTGCTCCAACTATAGGGGGATCACACTCCTGAGCTTCCCTGGTAAGGTCTATTCAGGGGTTCTGGAGAGGAGGGTCCGTTGTGTTGATGAACCTCGGATTCAGGAGGAGCAGTGTGGTTTTCACCCTGGCCGTGGACCAGCTCTATACTCTCAGCAGGGTCTTGGAGGGATCATGGGAGTTTACCCAAACTAATCTACATGTGTTTTGTGGACTTGGAGAAGACATTTGACCGTGTCCCTTGGGGAGTCCTGTGGGGAGTGCTCCGGGAGTATGGGGTGCCGGGCTTCCTTATAAGGGGTGTTTGGTCCCTGTATGACCGGTGTCAGAGCTTGGTCCGCATTGGCAGCAATAAGTTGGACTCATTTCCGATGAGCATTTGATTCCATCAGGGCTGCCCTTTGTGACCGATTCTGTTCTTAGCTTTTATGGATAAATTTCTAGGCGCAGCGAGGGCGTTAAGGGTGTCCCGTTTGGTGACCTCAGGATTAGGTCTCTGCTTTTTACAGATGATATGGTTCTGTTCCATCAGACCGTGACCTTCAGCTCTCAATGGGACAGTTCGCAGCTGAGTGTGAATCGGCTGGGATGAGAATCAGCACCTCCAAATCGGAGACCATAGTCCTCAGGGTAGGATGCTCTCTCCAGGTCGAGAAGGGGGTCCTTCTCCTCCTCGAGGTAAAACTCTCAATTTACCAGTTGATCTACGTTCCTACCCTCACCTATGGTCATGAGCTATGGGTAGTGACCGAAAGAACAAGATCGCGAGTGCAAGCGGCCAAAATGAGTTTTCTCCGCAGAGTTGCTGGACTCTCCCTTAGAGATAGGGTGAGGAGTTTGGTCATTTGGGAGAGACTCAGAGTAGAGCCACTGCTCCTCCACATTGAGAGGAGCCAGATGAGGTGGCTCGGGCATCTGCTTAGGATGCCTCCTGGACGCCTCCCTGGTGAGGTGTTCTGGGTATGTCCCACTGGGAGGAGGCCCCAGGGAAGTCCCAGGACACGCTGGAGGGACTATGTCTCTCGGCTGGCCTGGGAACGCCTAGGGATTCCCCCGGAGGAGCTGGATGGAGTGGCCGTAGAGAGGGAAGTCTGGGTTTCCCTACTGAGACTACTGCCCCCGTGACCTGACCTTGGATAAGCGGAGGATGATGGATGGATGGATGGATGGACATATGTTATGCCTAAAAAATAACTCTTTTGCTGTTTAGTACCTTGACATGTAATGGAAGTGTATATAGTAAGTGGTAGTACACACCCTGCAGAATGAGGAAGATCTCAGTTTATATGTTGTACTTGGAAAATTTGCATTGTATTTGGACAATGTTACCCTAGCAGAGCTAAGGTTATGTCAGTTTTGTGAAGCACTGAGTCTGGGCTACCCAGTTTGTTTGGGGGTGGGGGCGATGAAAAGGATGCATATTAAAAGATCATATTGTTTATTGTCAAGAATCTTCACTTACATCAGTTTGAATACATTGTTACATTTTGTTTTTTAACAATAGAAGGATCTATCAAAATTTATCAAATGATAATTTTAATGACAAATTTGGCAGTACAGTTTACAGTGGAACAAGATTAAACAAAGAGATGATTGTTTTAAAAATATTATTAACATCTGTTAAAAACAGTAAGATTTGTAAATTTGTTAGGAAAACATGCATTAAATCAGGATTGGAAAAATATGCTCAGTCATGCTATCATTTGGAATACTGTATTTGTGTTCATGTGTACTTACATAGGATAAACATTGGTACAAAATATTTGGATTTGCATTTAAAGCCTAAATAGTTGAAGTGTGTTTAAAATACATATGCAAAGTAAAGTTGGTGTTATATACATGTAAAGTTGGTGTTGTGTAAATATAGGCCTCTAATATAAGCTTGGTACGTTACAATATCTGCACACATATAAGGCCACCATTGGGTGAGAGTCGCTGTCACGAAGGAGGTCACAGAGTCACTGAAGCGATAAGCAGGCTGAGGAGAAGCCCAGTGCTGAGTCCCTCATGCTCTGACGCTGATGCACGTGGCCCTGAGGAAACAAGATGGAACCACTAGACTGAGCAAGGCTCTCCTTTCGGCCTCAAAGGTTAACTTTTTACTAATTTAAATGACTAGATGAAGGCTGAGGATAAGCTCTCAATGCTGTAGTACACAGAACCATGTGACTCCAAACCCTATCTGAAAATGTATCCTGTGACCAAGTGTGAACAAATGAAGGCTGTTTTTATTTTTGTCCAGTATCGTGAATAGCATGTGTTATGTTGCATAAACTCTATACCTGTGGGCAGTACAGTGCCTTAGGAGCTATCAGTGTTCTCTCAAGCCTTTGGGGCTGAAGCTTTTATTAATGGCCCAAAGACGTTGATGGTGGCCACGGGGTATTGCCCACTGCTTCATGGGATAGAAAACAGGCTCTCATAACCCGGTACAGGGAGAGCAGTTATCAAAAATTGATGGATAAAAACTATTACAATAATTTACATACTTATAATTATTGGAACGGTCTTGCTGATGTATCGCAGAGTTCTGGCATTATGAGCCAGACAAGTGTAATTTCCACTCTGCCTCTCCTGTACATTGTCCAGCCTGAGTTCTGGTCCATTTATGAATGTAGCCATGTGAAAATCCCATTGAAATAGTGCAGGAGGGCTGGACTGAGCTGAGCAGGACAGGGTAAGGTTCGATCCTATGTAGAAGAGCTCCTTATCTGACCCGTTGATTTTTAAGATAAGGTTTTCTGGACCATCTGTGAAACAGAGGGGAAAATATGCTTTATTCAAATCTAACTAATTGACTTCACAAGAAATATTATATAAGACACACACACACACAACATACTCACAGCTAATATTAAGATATAAAGGAGAACTTGTGCCATTACTAATTGCGTTGGTCACAAAGCAATAGAAGGGCCCCCTGTCAGAAGTTAGAATGCTGGATATGGTGAGAGTTTGATTGTCAGAACTCAGATGAACTCGTTCACCGACTATGATGTCAGAGCTGCCGTTGAGCCAATGATAAGAAGGAGAGGAGCCGGAGGTGGAACATGTCAGACTGACAGAGTCATTGAACTCCACTTGATCAGTGGAATTAACTCTTATTGTCACAATCGATATTGGTTCTGTAGGTGAAAACATAAAACAGTTACCAGTCTGAAACATTGTTCTTGAAAAGACCAACTTCAGTGGCAGTGTACACAATAAGATTAAGACATACATCCTTTATTGATCTCGGGAGATTGTCGTCCATACACAAGAACATACACATGGTACATATAATACAGTACTTACAAACTGTCAAATGAAAAGGATCATGTTCTGATCAGCCATTTGCTAATCAAAAATGCATTAACAACTTTTCACTGGGAAAACAGCAAAATATTTTAAACAATGGATACATTTACTTAAAAATATTTTAAGGAAAATGCCTAGTTATTGTACTGATTTTTAAAATGTTGTCTTCAATATATGCTAGTCGAGCAAGAACTCACCCAAGACTGTTAATGTGGTATTAGCTGAAAAGCCAATAGGAGGGAAACTCTGTATGACATACAATCCTGAATCAGCAACGGTCATGGAGAAGAGAGACAGGATCCCACTGCTGGTGTTGATGGAGGCCCGGCCAGTAAACGCACCGGCTGTTTGTTGTTTTTTCTCAGACCACATCAAAATCCCAAAACCATTGAGAGTGTAGAATCCATTTTTCATACTTGTTGAAGGAGACAGAATCAATGTGATGTTGTCTCCAGCACGCACAGGGCTTTTGGAGGGTGTCACTTTTACAGCATATAGAGCTAGATGAAAAGAACAGGCTGAGGTCACCTCTGTGTGCATCACTATACAAGTAGTAACTACACTTTTGTGCATGGTTACTTGGTCTGTTTAAGTTGACACCTGTTACTGTCCATTTCTACAGTACTTTAAACTGGATTAGAGAAAGCACTTCTTTAAACAGTGTGTAGTTAGAGTATGGAATAGTTTTCCTGTTAGTGTAGTGCAAGCTAAAACCCTGGGTCCCTTTAAATCTGAACTAGATAAGATTTTAACAATTTTAAGCTATTAGTTGAGTTCTCCCCAAGCAAGCTTGATGGGATGAATGGCTTCCTCTCATTTCTATATTTAAATTTCTTATGGTCTCAAGTACCATGTTTAACAACACAACCAAGGCCTCTCTTTAGCCATGTAGCATTATGTATTATATGTGTTTGACTTAGCAGCTCAAAAACAAGCATGTTACACATTTTACTTGAGGATCTCACACTTCAGGGATTAAGACAACAAAAGAAAAATGTGGAATATAGTAACCAGTTCCCTCTGCTACTGACTTGCTGCCAAATAACCAGAATGCACCTGTATTTAAAATCTGAATCACACCCAAGTGGTAAAAATGAAACTGAGCTGGGGTTGTCATCTGACTCCTAGTCATATAATTCATTCTTGATTACTTTCAGAGTACAACTGTAGTGATTTTTACTGGCGTGTACATATCAAATATCATACTCAAGACAGTTCCTGAGAAACAAATCTACATTTGGGAGTAAACCAAGAACTGGCTTAATTCCCAATGCTATGTACTCTATTTTATACATGGGAGATCATGCAAATTCCCTACACATACACGTAAAAAACATTTTCAAACACAATAAGACACTGTAAGACACTATTGCTCTAACAAACACATTTAAACATTGATTATATATAGCCATTGTATGGCACTGTAACGTTATATTGTTTAATGAAACAGAACTTTGTAATTATATAGCTCACTGAAAAAGAAGTTATTAAAAAATTAATTACATATGTGTGTCACTTGTTATTCATATACTGAATATTTAATGCAGAATTAGAGAATTATCTAATAATTTTATAATATCTATATTCCTGACCTTGAATTATTAATATATATGTTTAGATAAATCTGTAGTTACCTTGTGACAAGATCAGAAGAAAGAAAACCACAGTACCAGCTCCTGTTTTCCCCATTGTGATGTAAAGTCTGCTCTCATAAATGTCCTTTACTGACCATATGTCCAACCGCCCCGTGAGTTACTTTTTAAAAACGTTCAGTTGCTGTGTGCTTTATCAGTAAATATTTGCCTTAGGCACTTGAGAAACCCTAGAATATCATTCTCTTTGTAGCTGGTTTTGGAAACAGGACAAAATTGTAACTGGAAAATTGAAAATATTTAAAACCTTATTCACCTGCAATTGTCCGAAAAGGTTGTAAATTTATAAATCGTGAAATGGACAGTGATGCAGTCAGGCTTATGAAGAGGAGCCCTTTACACAATTAACAAGGGACTGTATTTTTTATTTTTTTTTTTCTGTATATTTTTCTTGTAATCTGCTCTCTAATTAAATCCCTGGAGTGGTCACACAACTGACCCAGAGGGTGCGACCTTTCCTATCGCCAGGTTGCAAGGGTCACATTTTAATGTTCTCACACCACCAGGGTTTGTGGGCCAAATCCCACCACTGCTCTGTATGTGTGGAGCCTGTATATTATCCCTGCTATTTCTCCCAGTCCACGGCCATACAATTAGGCTAACTGCTGTCCCTAAATATCAGCAACCATGACTTGTATAAGTTACAGTTCATGGTGTTTCCTTCCTCAGCCCGGTCTAAATAGGTACTCACTATTACTGACCATGAGCACCCCACAAACCATTTTGGAGATGCTTTAACTTTCTGGCCATAATGATTTGGCACAGCGGTCATCTAGTCACTCAGATCTTTATCCCTGCCCATTTCTTCTGCATTCAACATTTCAACTATGAGTTCTGAATGCTACCTTGCCATCTCAGACCTTTACAGTAACCGTTTTTACAAGATAGTCAAAATGTTTCACTTGACGTGCGGGTGGTTGGTCAGGAATGGATATGATGCACAATGCTCCTTATTGTGGCTTAGGTACAAAGGGGACTTCACTACAAGCTGCACTATACAAAAAAGTGGACATCTCAGGGTCTTAACACAGGCTAAACTAAACACAAAGTACTGTGGAGGGAACCCATGCAAGTAACATAGGCATACACTCACATACGGACCTTCAGAACTTACAGTAACTGACAAAGTAACAGGGCAAGGGTAGGCCCATATATACATAAGTAATGATGGTTAGACAAGGAATAGGTGTGGCTTAGAAACAGTGAACCACACATTAAGGACTAGGCGCTACACAGGAGATACTGGGAACCTAGATGAAACAGGACATAAGTACACAACTAAATACCAACAGGAATAAAATACAGAAACACAAATACAACAGAAAATAATTAACAAGGAAGCTTACAAAACTCAAAATCTCCAACATTATTGAGGGTGGCCTCTAACCAGCCTGAAACCCCTGATGGAAGGGAAGCATGGTTTTTTAGCCACACACTTACTTTACAGTAGGTGAGTCTGCTACACGGCAGCTTAAGGAGCAGAGGGAATCAGTAGAGACTGAAAGGAACTTGACTTAGTGAAAGTAATGGGACAGCCAGCAACACCTGCTGGCCAAATGGGGAAATGACAGACAGGGCAGGGACTGATCCTGACATGGTTATAATGTATGGGCTCATCGGTGTGTATTCTTGAACACCCAAAAATATGTTTGTGTGTGTGTGTGTATAAAACATAATGCTTCAGATGTTAGCCATGCATTGCATTTCTGTGTTCAGCTGGGTCTGTCCCAAAACTGTGCAAACAGAAGTATGTGAGTTTAAAACAACACTTGGTTTCAAGTTCACACAGCCTTCAAAACTGTAAATATTTATTTTAAAGGAAAAAAATGTCAAGTATCATTTCAAGCATATTTAGAGATAAAACATGACACTTGTCAGAAGTTTTTCTAAAAAAGGAAGAAATCATTTTGAAATACAGATCCATGCATTGTAATACATTTAAGTGCAATATACTGTAAGGAAATAAGTAACTAGAATTAGTAAGCTCTCTACTATATTTCCAAAGAAGGTTCCCACAGTGGACAAAAACACATGATCAACTTTTGGGAATTAACTAAAGGACTGAAGTCTTTTCATTTTGAAGCCTTGACACATATTGCACAAAGCTGCATTGAAAGATTAAATCTCATCTTTTAAATAGAAGTATAAACTGCTTGAAGTTTGTTTCCAAGCATTTCTGCCTCCTGTAATTTTTATTTAAGGTTTCTATCTGAAGGGATATGTTAGACCAACGTTTCTCAAACTATGGGTCGCGGACCGGTGCCGGTCCGTAAAGCCTCGTTTCTGCACCAATCAAAATTTTGTCAGATCAGTTCAGGAATAATAATAATAATAATAATAATAATAAATAATAACAAATAATAATAAATAATAACAGTAATACTATCTATCTATAGTAATAATATCAATCTATCTATGGGGATACGCATACGCTGGGGAGGGGGTTTGGGACGGTCATAAACGACAGGACCCTGCAGCGCCAAAGCCTGATGACTGGTCACCAGGACAAATAAGTTTGAGAAACGCTGTGTTAGACTCTGTTGTGAAGTCAAAGTCAGTTTTATTTGTCAATTCCTTCAAATGTACTTGACATACAAAGGAATCGAAATTACGTTTCACACTGTCCCATGCGTAGACATTGACAACAATAAGTGCAGATGCACACAAAAACCGTTCTAAACAATAAGGTAATATTTAAGAAAAAGTGCAAGTAGGCTTACGGCATTATACTTAGGTAGTATTGTGAAAGTTAGTATGTAAAAATAAATTATATTGAACACCACTTGTGTGATGCCCAGCTCGTCCGATCCTCGTGTGTGCCACGCCACCTGATTATCCACGTGTGCTTCCCCTATGATGCCCAGCTGTGTCTTATTTCACCCTGTTTTTCGTCTATATCAGTCCATGTCTTGCCCTGCCGTTTGTCCGTTATTGATGTTAGGTAATGTTAGTATCTTTGCGATGTCTCGTTCTCCCTGTAATTGTCGTCCCCTTAATAAAACCCCTGTTTTCCCCGTATTCCGCCTGCCTGCTTCGTCATTCCCTGCCTCCTTCCTGCCAGCCTGCCCGTCCGCACCCGTGAACCCTGACAGAATGACGAACCCAAAAGAAGAAACTCCACAGCAGACCGAGGACCAGCGTCTCGGTCTGCTGCAAGAGGTATATTACTGGCTGAACCAGCCCGACGTCCAGGAGGACTCGGAAGCACTAGAACTGGCCAGTAAGAGCGGCGATCTCCCGGTAATGATGTCCCTACCTGAGGGCATGCACTAACTGGGATAGGTGCGCACGTACCTGCAGCGGCTAATCCAGCGCGTGACTGAGCGGAGGTTCACGTTGATTGCGCCGCAGGTCGCAGAGGCTGTCCTCCTGCTGTCTATCCCGTCGGACATGGAGCAGCCTCCCGCAGCCACCGTGACCCGAAGGAGGAGGAGGAGAAAGCCGGCGATCACCTGACGACCTTCCTGGGGGCGTGCACGCTCGTCCCTGCCTCTCTCCCTACCGGTGATCGGGAAGATTCCCCGATCATTCCGGAGGTCACCGCTGTCGCTAAGCTGCCTTCACGGGAACGCGCCTGGCCGCCGCAGAGCTACCGCCACCCCTTGAGCCATACTACTTCCGGCCAACGTGGCTGGCCAACAAAGGGGCCAGCGTGGTGAAACGTCATTTCCGCTGTTTCCTGTTATATAAGTAACAGGAATAAGGCAATAGTGAAGGAGTACAAGGCAAAGGAGGAGGAGGACAGCAAGGCAATGGAGGAGTGCAAGGCAATGGTGAAGGAGAACAAGGCAATGGAGGAGGAGAACAAGGCAATGGAGGAGGAGAACAAGGCAATGGAGGAGGCGTACAAGGCAAGGGAGGAGGAGGAGAGAAAGGCAATGGAGGAGGAGAACAAGGCAAGGCAATGGAGGAGGAGTACAAGGCAAGGCAATGGAGGAGATGATGCAAGATGAATACGCCAATAGTGGATGAGAACATAGAACTTTGACTGTCAGTACTATTTAAATATGTGAATTCTTGTAAATAAAGCATTAAAAACGAAGAAGAGACAGGTGATTTCATTTGAATGTGAGTAGGTGTCAGGAATATTCCAAAAGTCTATTACACGTGTTGCCGATAGGGGGGCATATGGTTTGGGTGATAAGTGTTGGGGCCATACTTTTAGTACGTACGCACATTTTACCGATTTTTGTAACCCCCCCCCCCCCCCCCCCCGCGTACGTACGCACGGGCGATCGTCAGTCGACTTATGCACTGCTTTTTGGAACTACAAACGTTCCTGTTAACTTTAGGGATAACAAAAGAATGATGTCATGAGATTTACCGTAATGAAATCACTTTCAAATAAAATGAAATGGGTCGCCATTTCCATAATGTTATAGCGCCTTTTAAACCAGATATTTCGGAGGTCCGTGGTGCATTGCCAACCTGTTTTTTTTTTTTAGATAATTTATGAGATATTGTTTAAACAGTCTGATCGTCTTAAAAAACTCATGTTGCATTTTGAGTTATATGCACGTATGGAATGCAATCCAGCAGGTCAGGTATCGTGAACGAAACGCTTAAATTTGAAATTTCTCAAATTGATTCACCCCCCCCCCCCACCAGCATACGCACACGTACGCAAAATTCGGTCAAATTTTTAGACCCCTTCCCCTTTCGTGCGTACGTAATAAAGTATGGCCCCTTGCCTTTAAACTTTAATAGAATGAAAATACATTACATGTATTCATATTGTATTTTTAATTACGTTTAACGAATAAAACAAACGGGACGAATGTAAGATACACGTCCAGCGGGGACCCGTCCGGCCGCAGCCATGTAGTGTTAGTAGGCGGCACAAGCGCCACGGCGTATTTTAAAAGCACCAAAATGTTTTAATCGTGGAGGACTATTCCACCGTGGAGTGTGCCATAATAACTTAATAAAAATCACAATGAATCCATCACTAGAAAACAGCTGTGATGCAATATTTAAACTTAAACTTGGACTTCTGAATATAAGATCACTGGCTCCTAAAGCACTATTAATAAATGAAATAATTACTGATTTTAGTCTTGGTGCCCTGTGCCTTACTGAGACCTGGCTTAAACCAGATGAATTCATGGCACTAAATGAATCTACTCCAGCGGCATACAGTTATAAGCATAACCCTCGACCAAATCGCAAAGGTGGTGGTGTTGCTGCAATTTTTCAGTCCAACTTAGGAGTGTCTGAGAAATGTATTGTGAGTTTCAGCACATTTGAAACTCTTGTTCTTAGCCTTGCTGGCTCATCTCTTTCTAGTTCGTCACCCCAAATCACCACTGTTATTGTGTATAGACCGCCTGGGCCGTACAGTGATTTTCTTAAGGAATTTGCAGATTTTTTTTTTTTTTAACAAACCTGGTGGTCAGTACTGACAAAGCCGTTATTGTGGGTGATTTTAACATTCATATGGAGAAGGATAATGATCCTTTAAAAATAGTGTTTGCAGCTATTCTTGACTCTGTAGGTGTATGTCAGAATGTAGTCGGGCCTACTCATGTCTGTAACCATACCCTTGATTTGATCATTAGTCATGGCATCCTGGTAGAACATGTGTCTATTATGCCACAGAGTCCTCTGCTCTCAAATCATTACTTGTTAACATTTGAAATCCAGTATAGCCTCCTGTTGACCACCACACCAAGTATAGAATCAGACGTTTTATTAAGGCACTAACTACAAGAACATTTTTTAAACAACTTCCACAGTCCTTCAGCCTTACATCTGAAGCATCGTGTGGAAATGAACTTGAACAGGCAACTTCAAACATGGAAAAATCCCTTCGCAGCACTCTAGATCTTGTGGCTCCACTTAGGAGTATAAAGCATAGCAATAACAAACCTGCCCCCTGGTACTCTGATAATACATGTGAACTCAAACAGGCATCACGCAAGCTAGAGCGAAAATGGCGCTCAACTAAACTGGAAGTTTTCAAATCTGCCTGGAAAGAGAGCCTCTCTAAATACAGACAAGCACTAGTGACTGCTCGGTCTGTGTATCTCTCCAGATTAATAGACATGAACAAAACCAATCCTAAATTCCTATTTGAATCCGTGGCTAGGATAACACAGAATTCCTCATTAAACTTGCAAATCCCGCAAGCTCTTAAGAGTGATGACTTTCGTACATTTTTTAATGGTAAGATAACTACAATTAGACAGACTATCCAGTGCACACCTTTACCTACTTACGGCTGCCTGCCTCCTGCTAGTCTTATGCCTACCAATAATGAGACCTTTGAATCATTCATTCCTATTACACACTCAGAACTTTTGAGCTTAATTTTCTCCTGTAAATCCTCTACTAGCCTTGTAGACCCAATTCCTACAAAATTCTTTAAGGAAATTGCACCACAGATTGGCACTACCGTGTTAAATGTGTTAAACTCTTCTCTTAGGCTTGGATATGTTCCAAAACCTTTTAAAATGGCTGTTATCAGACCCGTCCTAAAGAAACCAAATCTTGAACCCAGTGTTTTAGGAAACATCTCAAATCTTCCTTTCATTTGAAAGATCATGGAAAAGGTTGTAGTTCGTCAGTTGTCCTCTTTCCTATGCCAATGAATTATGTCCGTCTGGCTTTAGACCAAACCATAGCACAGAAACTGCTCTAGTCAAAGTAATGAATGATTTACTTGTGGCTTCTGACCATGGCAGTGTATCTCTGTTGGTATTGCTAGATTTAACATCAGCGTTCGATACTGTGGACCATAATATCCTCTTGGACCGGTTAGAAGGTGTAGTTGGTATTACAGGGACAGCACTTTCTTGGTTCCGCTCATATTTATCTGATCGCTATCAGTATGCCCATGTGAACAATGAATCATCCAAGGCCACAAAAGTTGAATATGGTGTCCCACAGAAAGCAGTACTGGGCCCGCTACTGTTTACCCTATACATGCTACCTCTTGGTAACATTATTAGAAATCATGGTATTGGGTTTCATTGTTATGCAGATGATACACAGTTGTACATATCTGTTAATCCTGATGATATATCACTGCTATCTCGGTTAGAAGACGGTCTATTAGATATCCGGTGCTGGATGGCAAAAAAATTCCTTATGTTACACACAGAAAAAACAGAAGTTCTCGTAATTGGTCCCAAGGCTGCTAGAAATAAGTTTCACCACCTCAACGTTGGTAGCCTTCCTACACAACCTAACATGGTGGTTAGAAATCTTGGCGTTCTTGTCGATTCAGATCTATGCTTTGATGCTCACATAAGAAGTATTACTAGAACTGCGTTTTATCATCTACGGAACATAGCCAAGCTTCGTAAGATGCTCTCACTTAATGATGCAGAAAAACTAATACATGCCTTCGAAAGTTCCAGACTGGATTACTGTAATGCCCTCCTATCGGGTTGCCCGTCTGGATCCTTGCATAAACTTCAGATGGTACAGAATGCTGCAGCCAGAGTTCTAACAAACACTAAAAAATTTGATCATATTACACCGGTTTTATCCTCTTCATTGGCTGCCAGTTAAGTCTCGAATTGATTATAAAATACTGCTGTTAACTTATAAAGCACTAAATGGCCTTGCACCAGAATACCTTAGTGATCTGCTGACCACATACAACCCTCCACGTTTGCTTCTCTCTCAAGCCATGGAATATCTGTTAGTGCCTAGGGTAGAAAGAGCTACGGCAGGCTGCAGAGCTTTCTCCTACAGAGCTCCTCAGCTGTGGAATGGTCTTCCACCGGATGTGTGGGTTTCAGGTTCACTCTCAATATTCAAGTCCAGACTAAAAACACACCTGTTTAGTTTAACGTATAGGGACACTAGTTCTAGCCCTAGCTAACTCTTCACTCCCAGTCAGACCTGTAGTGTGAGGTGTAGAGCCGGGTGGGGATCGGTGCCATTGGCTTTGGATAAACTGGACTGTCAGTGCTGTCACTCTAGCTTCGCAATCTTTTGTGGAACTGGAGTGCTGACATTTCAGGGACTCCCCATGCCTGCATTCCCACTTGCCTCTCCCTCCTACTGATGCTGCCATAGCCATATCTGCCGGAGCTTGCACATTGCACTTCATATTGCACTCGCCTAGCTTTTAGCACTGCCAATAGCCTCCTCTACTTGTCTAATTGTACATTTTATTTCCCTACTCCTCCTGGGGAGTGATGCCTGGAGACCTCAATCTATCAAGATATCCAGCACACCCGGCCACATGTGACGTCGCCACCACCAGTGACGTCCCTGCGTCCAGCTCGCCGTTCTGATCTTCCATGTATGACCCGCTGCCTTACCTCTGGTTGCCTGGCGATTGGAAGAAGACTTTGGCATCGGCATTGGCTTGTCATCTTCCTTGCTCTCCAGTTATTTCCCAAATCTTATGATTGGGACAATGTGACTTGGCCCACCTCTGGCACTTAACCATCTCTCTATTTGACTATCCCTGCCGGCCCCTGGAGGATGCGATCCCCCTTTGAGTCTGGTCCCTCCCAAGGTTTCTTCCTTCTTGGGAGTTTTTCCTTGCCACTGTCGCCTATGGCTTACTCACTGGGGGCTTTGGGTGAGGATGCTGTAAAGCGTTTGAGACAATGTAATGTTGTGATAATGCGCTATATAAAAATAAATTTGTTGTTGTTGTATTTCATAAAATTAAGCCATGGTTGCATGAAACTAAGTCATGATTTCATGATATGAAGAAGTCTTCATTTCAAGTAAACATATCATGTTTTCTTGAAGGTAAGTCATTCTCTTGTGATTAAGTCATTATTTCATGAAATTGGGCGATGGTGTCATGAAAGTAAGTCATTATTTCATGATATTATGAAGTCTTCATTTCAAGGAAACATCATGTTTGCTTAATGGTAAGTCATTCTCTTGTGATATTAAGTCATTATTTCATGAAATTAGGCCATGTTATCATAAAAGTAAGTGATAATTTCTTGATATTAAGAAGTCTTCATTTCAAGAAAGTATGTCATGTTTTCTTGATGATAAGTCATTCTCTTGTGATATCCATTCATCCATCTATTTTCCAAACCACTTATCCTACTGGGTCGCGGGGGATCCGGAGCCCATCCCGGAAGCAATGGGCATGAGGCAGGGAACAACCCTGAATGGAGGGCCAGCCCATTGCAGGGCACACTCGCACCTACGGGCAATTTAGTAACTCCAATTAGCCTCAGTATGTTTTTTGATTGTGGGGGGAAACAGGAGTACCCGGAGGAAACCGCACGATGACATGGGGAGAATATGCAAACTCCACACACATGTAACCCAGGCGGAGACTTGAACCCAGGTCCTAGAGGTGTGAGGCAACAGTGCTAACCCCAGTAATCACAGTCCAAAGACATGCTGCGGCTAATTGGAGTTGCTAAATTGCCCGTAGGTGTGCATGTGTGAGTGAATGGTGTGTGAGTGTGCCCTGCGATGGGATGGCCCCCCATCCTGGGTTGTTCCCTGCCTCGTGCCCATTGCTTCCGGGATAGGCTCCGGACCCCCCGTGACCCAATAGGATAAGCGGTTTGGAAAATGGATGGATGGATGGTATGGGGCGGCATGGTGGTGCAGTGGTTAGCACTGTTGCCTCACACCTCTATGACCCAGGTTCGAGTCTCCGCCTGGGTTACATGTGTGCGGAGTTTGCATGTTCTCCCCGTGTCGTCGTGGGGTTTCCTCCGGGTACTCCGGTTTCCCCCCACAGTCCAAAGACATGCTGAGACTAATTGGAGTTGCTGAATTGCCCATAGGTCTGAATGGTGTGTGAGTGTGCCCTGCGATGGGCTGGCCCCCCATCCTGGGTTGTTCCCTGCCTCTATGGAATATTATTTAGCACTATATAACGTAGAATATAAGTATTATAATATTATTCAAGGGCGGCATGGTGGTGCAGTGGTTAGCACTGTTGCCTCACACCTCTGGGACCCGGGTTCGAATCTCTGTGGGGGCGGCATGGTGGTGCAGTGGTTAGCACTGCTGCCTCACACCTCTGGGACCCGGGTTCGAGTCTCCGCCTGGGTCACATGTGTGTGGAGTTTGCATGTTCTCCCCATGTTGTCGTGGGGTTTCCTCCGGGTACTCCGGTTTCCCCCCACAGTCCAAAAACATGCTGAGGCTGATTGGCGTCGCTGAATTGCCCATAGGTGTGCATGTGAGAGTGACTGGTGTGTGCGTGTGCCCCGCGATGGGCTGGCCCCCCATCCTGGGTTGTTCCCTGCCTCGTGCCCATTGCTTCCGGGATAGGCTCCGGACCCCCCGCGACCCAATAGGATAAGCGGTTTGGAAAATGGATGGATGGATGGATATTATTCAAAAGTATGCAAAATATCCATGATGTAATCATTACAATGTAAACGTTATAATGTAATCAACACAATGTAATCAACTGAGTATGTATTTGCACCTTTTGTTAGTCTGAGTTTCTGTTAGCTACTTTATGTTAGTCCTGAATCGATGAATATTCACTTTTATTAGCGGATATTTTATCACTATGTTAAAGGTCAAATATATTATCAACCTTCTAGTTAGACAATGTGTAACAGGCTGAAACTGCCAGGGTTACTACTGAAGGAAGGGATTCGCTTGAGTTCACCAGAAGTTCATGGCTGAGCATTTTTAAAAAACCAAGTGGAGATGGTCGCGCCACCATTATGTTCGGCCGAGGGACCAAACAGTAAAAGAAATGATGGACAAACTTATCAGCTAGGAGTGTGGACTAAGGGAAAAAACAATGATTGTGAATGGTTGAAGGAATGATGATGCTTAAGTGACGAGATATTATTAAATGATAAGAACTTGTATAAAAATTGGTGTACAACAGTAATGGACACACTTCACGTGTCCGGTCTTGGTTGTAACTTCATTGTTGCAATAAAGACTGAATTCTGGATACTACACAAGCGGCCCTCAGGATAATCTTCGCACCCATCAGCCACTTGATGGAATTCAACATAGTCAGAGTTGCAACAAAGTCACGCATTTTTAAAACTGACCATATTCTAGGCTTAAAGGCCCAATTTGAAATAAGGACTGGACATTGAAATCTCTTAAGACCAACATGACATTAATGTTAGAATAATGTTATGATATTTTTTGCTGGTCCGTGTTAATGTAATACAACAACTCTGGTCTAATAGCTCCCTGTCACTTTATTGCTGGATGTGTGTGCAATTTATAGCAAGTTAGGCAAGCCACGGATTCAACCATTAAACTGCATTTTCATTCCACATTTTTTGTAGAAAAAACCACAACATAAATTGGCGTCACGAACTGGATCGGAGAAGAGACCTGGGGAGGCGACCACCTGGTGGAGAACCGGGAGACACCCGTCTGCATTTAAGTGGCGTGCCCTAAACATAGGTAAGGAAAGGTTTTTATTATTGTTTAATGGAATAGGGAAATAGAACAGGGAGACGGAGACGGGGGTGTCTCGGGGACATACGCTGCCAGGCAGGGCCTCCCGGTAAGGGTACTTTCAGATTAAAAGAACTAAAGATAAGAGAGCTGTTTGTGTAGTGTCCAGTGGGCCCAGTGTGTGTGTGATGTGAGAGAAATCCCTAAAGGAAGTGTGGATATTCCCTCAGAGATAAGCGCCTTGAAGGGGGGGACAGTTTACCCTGAGGGCTTGAAATACTGCTTCAAGGCGTAGAGGCCTTGAAGGTTTAAGAACATAAGAACATAAGAACTATACAAACGAGAGGAGGCCATTCGGCCCATCAAGCTCGCTTGGGGAGAACTAAACTAATAGCTCAGAGTCGTTAAAATCTTATCTAGCTCTGATTTAAAGGAACCCAAGGATTCAGCTTGCACTACATTATCAGGAAGGCTATTCCATACTCTGACTACACGCTGCGTAAAGAAGTGCTTCCTTAAATCCAGCTTGAAATGTTCTCCCGCTAATTTCCACCTATGGCCACGAGTTCGTGTATTTAAACTAATGCTGAAGTAACTATTTGGTTGAACAGCATCCAAACCTGTTAGAATCTTATATACCTGGATCATGTCCCCCCTCAATCTCCTTTGCTTGAGACTGAACAGATTTAGCTCAAGTAACCGTTCCTCGTATGACATTCCTCTAAGACCAGGAATCATTTTTGTGGCCCTACGCTGCACCTTTTCTAAGGCCACAATGTCCTTTTTAAGATATGGTGACCAAACCTGCACACAATATTCTAGGTGAGGTCTCACCAAGGAATTGTATAATCTTAGCATTACCTCCCTTGACTTAAACTCCACACACCTGGAGATATACCCCAACATCCTATTGGCCTTTTTTATTGCTTCCCCACACTGGCGAGAATGGGACATGGAAGCATCAACATACACACCAAGGTCTTTCTCATGATCAGCTACCTTTATTTCAGTGACACCCATGAAATACCTGTACTTTATATTTCTGCTCCCTAGATGGAGTACCTTACATTTATCGACGTTAAATTTCATCTGCCAGGTATAGGCCCAGTTACTAATTAAATCAAGATCCCGCTGTAGCTGCTGAGCCACTAATTCAGTATCTGCTACACCACCCACCTTGGTGTCATCTGCAAATTTCACCAGTTTACTGTATATATTGGTATCCATATCATTTATGTAAATTAGGAACAATAGTGGTCCTAAAATCGAACCCTGCGGTACCCCACTATGAACGCAAGCCCACTGTGACATTGTGCCTCTTATAACTACTCGCTGTTTCCTATCTGTTAACCAGTTATCAATCCAGGTCGCTACGGTACCTAAAATACCAGTCGCTTTGAGTTTAAGTAGGAGCCTCTTGTGGGGGACAACATCAAAAGCCTTTTGGAAATCTAAGTAGATGACATCATAGGCCTTCTTATCATCAACTTCCTGAGTAGCTTCCTCAAAAAACTCCAACAGATTTGTTAAACAGGATCTACCTCTCCTAAATCCATGCTGGCTATCCCGCAAAATGTTATTGGAGTCCAGGTAATCTATCATTTTCTCTTTGATTAAAGCCTCCATAACTTTACCAGTTATACAAGTTAGACTGATTGGCCTATAGTTAGACAAATTACTTCTATCCCCTTTTTTGAAAATAGGCGTTATGAAGGCGTGCTTCCAATCAGAAGGTACCACACCTTCAGATAAGGATTTTTGAAACAGTAAAGTTAAGGGTCGGCAAATAATATCCCTAATCTCTTTTAACACTATAGGTAAGATGCCATCAGGGCCCTGTGATTTATTTATTTTGAGCTTAGCTAGGCTTTGCAAAACATCTGCTTCAGTTATATATATATTAGCTATAGACAATGCTGGATAGGTAATAACTGGTAAATTACTAAGGTCCTCAACAGTGAATACCCGTGCAAAACTATCATTGAACTCATTTACTATATCAATGTCGTTTACTATTATAAGACCCTTACTATCCTGCAGATTAGTAATTTCAGGTTTTAGAGCTCTTTTAGAGTTAAAATACTGGAAGAAACTTTTAACGTCATCCTTAGCTTCCAATGCAACCATCCTTTCGACATTTCTTTTAGCTCGTCTAATATCATTTTTTAACTCAGCCTGTAGACTTAGATATTCCTGCTTAATTCTGTCATCATCAGTTATTTTCCATTGCTGGAACAAAGCCCTTTTCCTCCTTACTTTATGCTTTATTTCCCTAGTAAACCACCTAGGTTGCAATTTCCTAGATTTATTCTTGCTGGAAACAGGTATGAAGTCCTCTTGCACTTGCAATAATGTGCTTTTAAAAAATTCCCAGGCCTCTTCAACAGTTTTGTTATTTAACTCCATCCAGTTCACAGTTTCTAGTTTTAGTCTCATACACTTAAAGTCAGCCTTCCTAACATTATATATTTTTGATTTGGACTTAGCTCTTCGAACACTAAACTTAACCTCAAATTTGACCATGTTATGATCGCTACTGTCAAGTGGTTCTAAAACGTCTAATTTACCAATCCTGTCCTGGTTATTAGAGAGAACAAGATCAAGAATGGCATCTCCCCTGGTAGGGGTGTTAACAAACTGAGTAAAAAAACAATCCTGTACTAATTCCACCATTTCCAGTTCATTTTCTGAAGAGCCAGTGACAATGTCCCACTGCATTCCTGGTAGATTAAAATCACCCATAACTACCACATCATTTTTATTGCTTATAGTCCTAATCTCACTGTATAACAATCTGCTTTCCTCAGCAGCTATATTAGGTGTTCTGTAACAAACACCGACAATTAGGCTATTTGAGTTTTTAGCATCTAATTTTACCCATATTGCTTCCGTAGTTTTATTTATATCAGTAAGTTCCCTTGCCTGCAAGTTTTCCTTTACATATACTGCAACACCACCTCCCTTTTTTCCTATACGATCCTTACGGAACAACGTGTAACCATCCATATTATATTCTTGTCCATCCTTTTCACTCAACCACGTTTCAGTTATTCCTATAATATCATAAGAGTCCGATGAGATAAAAGCCTCTAAATCATGAATTTTATTCCTAATACTTCTGGCGTTTAAATACAGACAACAAAGGGTAGGCCTATTACGGTGCCCACTTACAATATGATTATTTGGGGCTTTCCGTTTCCCCCCACTGACATAGTTAACTAACCTCCCTGCCCCCCCAGTCCCTAGTTTAAACATTCCTCAACGACTCTACACATACGCCTCCCCAATACACTGGTTCCCCTCTGGTTCAGGTGCAACCCATCCGGCTTGAACAGGTCCCACCTGTTCCAGAAGGTCCTCCAATGCCCCATAAACCTAAACCCCTCTTTCCTACACCATCCTTTTAGCCACGCATTTAATTTCCTTATCTCAGCTAACTTAGCCTGACTTGCACGTGGCACGGGGAGTATTTCAGAGAATACCACCGTGGACGTTCTGCTTCTAAGCTTATTGGCGACTTCTATAAATTTATCCTGCAGAACAGCCCTTCTACCCTTGCCTATGTCGTTGGTGCCAACATGCACCACGACAACTGGATCCACCCCAGCTGGGGCCAAAAGCTTATCCACACGATCTGGAAGGTCTCCTACCTGGGCACCAGGCAGGCAAGACACCGTACGGGACCCTCTATCATGCGTGCACACATAACTGTCTACTCCCCTAATAATGGAATCCCCCACTACCACAACCTCCCTCTTCCTGGGGGGAGGGGGCTCCTCAGTGCCCAAGGGCCCACCTGCCTCCCCAGTCCGTTCCGGCTCTAAAGCTGGAAGAACCTGAAACCTGTTCGACACAGTCACCTCAGGTGATGCCGCCTCTGCAACGTGTGTACGCCCTTTCCTGCGTCTACGACCTACGGTCACCCAGCTCTCTCGACCTCTCTGCTCTTCATTCTCCCCCCTCCCGGCTAGTGGCGTACACACCTTCTCCCTAAAAGGCGTATTAACTTGCTCCTCTAACTCACTGTTGCATTGGATGAGAGCCAGTTGCTCCTCAAGGTCGCGAACCTTGACCATGAGCGAGTCCACTAGCTTACATCGCTCGCAGATGAAGTCCGACTGGACACTAACGTCCAGAAGGGCAAACATGTTGCAAACGCCACACTGAGCCGGCCCCATAATTAACTAACTCACTATGACCCCGTACTCCCAGCCCAGTAAATTTATATAGCGTATTTAACTTTAAAGATTAATTAGCGTACCGTTAAATGCAATAAAGTGCCGAGTACACTAAAATAAGTTACTTGGGTTGAAACGGAACTTAATTATTATTTTTATTTAAAATTTTAAATCCGATAAATTTACTACTACTTACCAAAAGAACTTCTGCCTGAACCAAGTATGAACTAAAAACAAAACGAAATCGAAATTGCTCTTTGGGAGGTCGAAAAACCACAAAAACCCCCTCACAGCAGGCTACTGCCGGAGCGGGGAAAAAAGTGGAAAATGTCCTCCCGGCCCCGACTGGCGACCGAGCAAAGCTCAGGAGCAACTGTCCTTTTCTGGCGCTGAGTAACGTTACCGACGTTAGATATTATTAGCTATTTCGCCCCGCCGGTGTTTTTTATGGAGTTAAACGCGAACAGAAAACGCAGCTCACTGCCCGTAACAATCGCGCTGTTAATAAACAGACAGGACAGACAAGCACTCACGCCGGCCAAAATAAGAACAATAAATAGAAATAACACAGCCACCCACTAAACAATTAAAGCACACAAACACTCAGAAAATACGTTCCAAACACCCCAAAAACAATCACAAACAATCCCAAAACAATCGCCGCAGCTCAACACCACTCTCTCGCAGTATCCCAGCAATCTCTTGCAGCAATCCCAGGATGCCTCCTGCAATCCCCTGCAATGAATAGTGATTTAAAGGTATTGCCCTGGCCATTGTTTGTGCTGCAGGTTCTTGGATTAGTGCGAGTCGGAGACATCGCCCTAAGAGAGGGGGGTCTCCTTGTTCTGATAAAGTAAAGGTTGGGTTGCCCTAAGGGAGGGGCCCATGTGTTTTAAGTTGTGGGGAAAAGTTCTGTTATGTCGTGATGCAAAGATATTGTTGAGTTGAAAAGGATTTGTGTTAAGCAAAGGTTATGTTGTGCTGCAAATAAAAATATTGGTCAAGTAATACAGATTTTAAAGGTCTGCTGGATCAAACTGGTTTTGTTATGTAGAAGTAAGGAAAATGGTCATGTATGCAATTTCATGTTGAACCTGAGGAAAAGCACATATATTCTTGACGGATAAGTTGAGTGTTAAGGTGCATAAAGCAGAAATAAGTACCCCAGAGGTAAAAATGCCTAGGAGACTAAAATTAAAAAGGGATCAATCTAGCAGAGGGACTGGATAGAGCATTTGTGCATTTCTATAGAAAGTCATTTATAGTAGTGGAAGTGCGGGTAGGTGACTTTAGAATTTTGACAAATCTTAAAATAATGGTTTTGAATAAAATGTGATTAGAAGATTCTATGGACTATAGAGACTAAGTTTAGAGATAAAGGGTATTAAAGCACATCTTAGTGAGAGAACAACAGGTCATAGACAAGAGGTTTTGCAAATTCCCCTGGAATTAGGGAGTTTAGCAGAGAAAGCGTGAGGAGGCTTGTGTGCACGGTGGACAGACAAACGTAAATCAGGCTGATCAAAAAGAGAGAAGAGAAGTTTTTGAGGATCTAGCAGAAGGGAAGCTTTGGTATATGTGTGCCCATAGATACTGTAATTGGGTGCAACGTTAGGAGTAAGTTGAAAATAATTTAGAGGCAATGACACTTCAAGCTGAAGTAGGTTCAGTCAGGGAGAGAATTCTTATTAAGAAAAAGAAAGGAAAAGAATAGAACACAAGTTGGCTGTGAGGAAATTTGTTAATTTTTATACCAGACAGGAAAACAGCCCAAGTGACAGTAGAGTGGAGGAAAGCAGTAAAATGCAGGCCCCAGTAAAGGCGGCAGAAACACCAGATCAGCAATTGGGGGGGGAGCACCCCCTGCTTAAAAGAAGGATAGAAAAGATGTCTAAAAAGTGGGAGAATAGAACATAGGCCCTGGTATCTAAGTGGCCTAAAGGGGGAACATGGGATGTGGCAGTGTGTGAGGAGATGGAGACTCTGATAAAGTATCATAAGGCTAATAAGAACACAGAAAGAAGTAAAAAGAAGAGGCATAAGGAACTGGAGGTTTTGAGGTTGTTTAAAGTAAACGGAGAGACCTGGAGAAGGGACCAGAAAGCAATGAGAAAGGCACTAAGTGAGAAAGAAGAGATGAGGCAGGAAGAAATATGTCCACCATCTTATCAAAGTCAGTACTCGTTAGTGGAAGCCCCACCTCCTTCATACAAGGGTCAGTTTCCAGTAATAGAGGGGAAGGTAGAATTCAAAGGTGAGGTGACACAGAAGGATGAAGCAGGAAGGCTGCAGAAAGGAACGGCAAGTTGTTTAGATGGATACAGGGAAGTGAGTGCATTGCTGCGGCAGGCCGTGGAGGAAGGACTGCGAGGGAGTGAACTAATAACAGAAGGCCAGGTATGTGGATCTGAGAAAATAGTGCTAAAAAGGTGGGGTACGGAGTAAGTGTTAATGATGCAGAAGGGCTGATGCACCTGCTGGACACCCCTAACCCTCCATCTAAAGGATGGAGTCAGTTTCAGGAGAAGGAGACAGAAATGGAAAGTGAGGAAGGAGTAGAGGAGGACAAGGTAGGTCATAGAATAGTGAGAAGCAGGAGGGCTGTAAGGCCCCCCATCAGGTACACTCCGATGGTTCCGTTGATGTGAAAGGAGCACAGACACAGTATGTGCTGTGGGCAGGACAGGATCTGGAGGGCCTGCTTCTCAGACTCCCAGTTCTGGCAGAAGGGGCCGGAAAGTGGATAAAAGCATTAAAGGAGGAAACTATGGGTTGGCTCCTGGCGATAGGGGACATAAAGGCAGTTATGGCTCGCGCTTTGGGGAGAGACGCAATGGAGAGACTGCGGCGAAGCAGTGGCCTGGCAGCGGCGACCGGGACTCCTGTGAATGATGCATGTCCCTTTGATGGTTACCATGCTAATCTCTGGCACCAGCTGTGATTAATGTTTCCTCCACGGCTGAGTGTGGTTGAAATGAAGGTGGAGCCCTTAAAGGAGGGGGAGAGCCCAGCTGCCTATCTGCAAGCCCAAGAAAAGCGGTGGCGCACTGAGACAGAGCAGGGCCTGCAGAATCCGGCATTCAGAGGTCTGTACCGGAGGGCACTGCAGGACGCGCTCCCTAAGCCAGTGAGAAGCAGACTAAGGCAAGTTGTGGGACTTACAGTATTACTATGCCTGAGGAGCAGTACCATGAGCAGCTGATTCACGCTATTGACTTGTACAGAGAGGAGAAGGACGCTGCTAAAGAGTGTGAAAGGGAGCTGACGAAGAAACTGAATCAGATGCAGCTGGAGGAGCTGACCGCTAAAAAGAATAAAGTCCAGGCACCAGTGGTCTCTCCGGACCCCAGCCCCCGGGAGCAGCCTGTGGATAGCCGACAGTCTCCTGTCGCTGGGGCCCCTCAGAACACTAATTCGGTCCCTGATTGGAATAGAGAGAATAGATATGATAGGTGGGGGGGGGGGGGTGACCAGAGAGCACCTGATTTCCCACAAATTAGGCGATCCCAGTCTTTGGGAAGACTGGGGAACAGGCCACTTCAGCTGGTGTGCTGGAACCGTAACCAGCCCAGACACACCTGTAGAGTCTGCCCAAATCCACCCTTTCAGGGGTGAGCCCGAGACGCCCGGTTAATCCAGGAGGCTCTGTAGGTCCAATGCCAAATAGAGGCAGGGGTGGCAATCCGCAGTTGCAGAATAACAGACCATGGAGTCCGATCAACCTGTGGGCCCAGGGACGTTTATTCTAGGGGTGCCCAGAGAATCCTAAAGGCAATATAAAGCCAATGTTGAGTAAGGGGTCTGAGGCTGAGTCGATGCTGCAGGTTCAAATAAATGGCAAAGTAATACCAATGATGATAGACACTGGAGCCACCTACACTTGTGTAGGACTAAAAGATGCCAGTCATATCCCCCGGTCCGCTGAGAAGGTCAGGACCATAGGATTCTCGGGACAAGTACAGTATATTCCTAAATCTGCTCCAGTGGAGATTAAGATAGGGGACAAAAATGTAAATATGCCCATACTAATATCAGAGCACACCTCAGTGAATTTGTTAGGCAGAGATGCTTTGTGTCAGCTGCAGATAGACATAAAATGTACAGAGGGGGTGTAGAGGTGCTCAGTGGACAGTACTGCCTTATGCGACGAAATTTGTTGTTCAATAGGGGGCAGTATAGATTATATGGGATTGAAGATGTTACTGGAAAAGTTTGGGAAATTCTAGAACAGTGGAGCCCATGTACAGTATACAGGAACATACAGCAATAGGTTAAACATATTACCAACATATTTGTTTGTTGCGATGGGGAAAATTCAGTGATCCTGAAGTAAAGGACGAATGGGATCAGCTGATAGAGTCTCTGCCTGGCCGGGAGTAAGAAAGGATGTGCATGATAACAGACGGGATAATATTAGGCCCTGAGGGAGTAGCCATTTCGATACGGAAAACAGTAATAGTGGGAGAATGGTACAACATACCAGACACAGAGCCGCACATAGCAGTGGCTTTTAATCAGTCCATGCTGGATCTGGGAGAAATGATGCAGCGAGCAAAGCAGGTGGTTTGGGTGCCAACGGTGTGTGAAGGCGTGCAGGCAGTGGCAGGAGAAAAGATGTTAAGGATTCAGTGGAGTGCAAAGGTTGTAGGTGATTTGAAGTTAGACAACAGAGATCGTGGCTGTGGAGCATGATAGGAGTACAGTGTGATGCAAAAGAAAGTACAGAGGAATGTTGGCAGGAAATGGAAAGAGAAGTGCCTGAGGAGGTGTGGACTGCTCATGATGTAGGCCTAGTAAACTGAGCTAGCCCAGTGGAAATTTATCTTAAACCAGGATGCACACCACCCTGGAAAAACCAGTACCCCTTGAAACCTGAGGCCGAGGAACATATGAGGGAAACGATAGAGGGATTACTGAATGCAGGGGTGTTGGTGCCTACCATTAGCTGCTGCAACACCCCCCTCTTCCCTGTGCCAAAGGCAGGAGGTGAAAAGTGGAGGCTGGTTCATGATTGGCGTGCAGTAAATGAGGTAGTGGAGGATCAGACAGCAGAAGTTCCCAATCCACACACTCTGTTGACAAATGTGCCCCCCATTCCAAAATGGTTTACAGTTGTGGATTTCTGTTCAGTGTTTTTCAGTGTGCCCCTTGCAGAACAGTCACAGTTTCTGTTTGCTTTCACCTACAGGGGTCAGCAGTATACCTACACGAGGACGCCACAGGGATACAAGCATTCGCCGCATATTTTTAATCAGGTGTTTAAGGCAGATTTAGATAGACTGAATTTAAAAAGTACAGTGATACAGTATGTGAATGATCTAATGCTGTCTGCGAAAGGCTGGCAGACTGCCACCAAGACTTAGTGCAGGTGCTGAAGGTCTTGGCGAAAGGGTGTCCAAAGCCAAGCTGCAGTACTGCCAAGAGCAGGTTACAACAACAACAACAACAAATTTATTTTTATATAGCACATTATCACAACATTACATTGTCTCAAAGCGCTTTACAGCATCCTCACCCAAAACCCCTAGTAGGTAAGCCATAGGCGACAGTGGCAAGGAAAAACTCCCAAGAAGGTAGAAACCTTGGGAGGGACCAGACTCAAAGGGGGAGCCCATCCTCCAGGGGCCGGCAGGGATAGTCAAATAGAGAGATGGTTTAGTGCCAGAGATGGGCCAAGTCACATTGTCCCAATCATAAGATTTGGGAAATAACTGGAGAGCAAGGAAGATGACAAGCCAATGCCGATACCGAGTCTTCTTCCAATCGGCAGGCAACCAGAGGTAAGGCAGCGGGTCATACATGGAAGATCAGAACGGCGAGCTGGACGCAGGGACGTCACTGGTGGTGGCGACGTCACATGTGGCCGGGTGTGCTGGATATCTTGATAGATTGAGGTCTCCAGGCATCACCCCCAGGAGGAGTAGGGAAATAAAATGTACAATTAGACAAGTAGAGGAGGCTATTGGCAGTGCTAAAAGCTAGGCGAGTGCAATATGAAGTGCAATGTGCAAGCTCCGGCAGATATGGCTATGGCAGCATCAGTAGGAGGGAGAGGCAAGTGGGAATGCAGGCATGGGGAGTCCCTGAAATGTCAGCACTCCAGTTCCACAAGAGATTGCGAAGCTATAGTGACAGCACTGACAGTCCAGTTTATCCAAAGTCAATGGCACCGATCCCCACCCGGCTCTACACCTCA
This sequence comes from Brienomyrus brachyistius, assembly GCF_023856365.1. Lineage (NCBI taxonomy): Eukaryota > Metazoa > Chordata > Actinopteri > Osteoglossiformes > Mormyridae > Brienomyrus > Brienomyrus brachyistius. Next base: position 4,020,875 of record NC_064541.1, read on the forward strand.
CACTACAGGTCTGACTGGGAGTGAAGAGTTAGCTAGGGCTAGAACTAGTGTCCCTATACGCTAAACTAAACAGGTGTGTTTTTAGTCTGGACTTGAATATTGAGAGTGAACCTGAAACCCACACATCCGGTGGAAGACCATTCCACAGCTGAGGAGCTCTGTAGGAGAAAGCTCTGCAGCCTGCCGTAGCTCTTTCTACCCTAGGCACTAACAGATATTCCATGGCTTGAGAGCGAAGCAAACGTGGAGGGTTGTATGTGGTCAGCAGATCACTAAGGTATTCTGGTGCAAGGCCATTTAGTGCTTTATAAGTTAACAGCAGTATTTTATAATCAATTCGAGACTTAACTGGCAGCCAATGAAGAGGATAAAACCGGTGTAATATGATCAAATTTTTTAGTGTTTGTTAGAACTCTGGCTGCAGCATTCTGTACCATCTGAAGTTTATGCAAGGATCCAGACGGGCAACCCGATAGGAGGGCATTACAGTAATCCAGTCTGGAACTTTCGAAGGCATGTATTAGTTTTTCTGCATCATTAAGTGAGAGCATCTTACGAAGCTTGGCTATGTTCCGTAGATGATAAAACGCAGTTCTAGTAATACTTCTTATGTGAGCATCAAAGCATAGATCTGAATCGACAAGAACGCCAAGATTTCTAACCACCATGTTAGGTTGTGTAGGAAGGCTACCAACGTTGAGGTGGTGAAACTTATTTCTAGCAGCCTTGGGACCAATTACGAGAACTTCTGTTTTTTCTGTGTGTAACATAATGAATTTTTTTGCCATCCAGCACCGGATATCTAATAGACCATCTTCTAACCGAGATAGCAGTGATATATCATCAGGATTAACAGATATGTACAACTGTGTATCATCTGCATAACAATGAAACCCAATACCATGATTTCTAATAATGTTACCAAGAGGTAGCATGTATAGGGTAAACAGTAGCGGGCCCAGGATCATTATCCTTTAAACCTTAGTTGACCTTAGTAATTTACCAGTTATTACCTATCCAGCATTGTCTATAGCTAATATATATATATAATTGAAGCAGATGTTTTGCAAAGCCTAGCTAAGCTCAAAATAAATAAATCACAGGGCCCTGATGGCATCTTACCTATAGTGTTAAAAGAGATGAGGGATATTATTTGCCGACCCTTAACTTTACTGTTTCAAAAATCCTTATCTGAAGGTGTGGTACCTTCTGATTGGAAGCACGCCTTCATAACGCCTATTTTCAAAAAAGGGGATAGAAGTAATTTGTCTAACTATAGGCCAATCAGTCTAACTTGTATAACTGGTAAAGTTATGGAGGCTTTAATCAAAGAGAAAATGATAGATTACCTGGACTCCAATAACATTTTGCGGGATAGCCAGCATGGATTTAGGAGAGGTAGATCCTGTTTAACAAATCTGTTGGAGTTTTTTGAGGAAGCTACTCAGGAAGTTGATGATAAGAAGGCCTATGATGTCATCTACTTAATTTCCAAAAGGCTTTTGATGTTGTCCCCCACAAGAGGCTCCTACTTAAACTCAAAGCGACTGGTATTTTAGGTACCGTAGCGACCTGGATTGATAACTGGTTAACAGATAGGAAACAGCGAGTAGTTATAAGAGGCACAATGTCACAGTGGGCTTGCGTTCATAGTGGGGTACCGCAGGGTTCGATTTTAGGACCACTATTGTTCCTAATTTACATAAATGATATGGATACCAATATATACAGTAAACTGGTGAAATTTGCAGATGACACCAAGGTGGGTGGTGTAGCAGATACTGAATTAGTGGCTCAGCAGCTACAGCGGGATCTTGATTTAATTAGTGACTGGGCCGATACCTGGCAGATGAAATTTAACGTCGATAAATGTAAGGTACTCCATCTAGGGAGCAGAAATATAAAGTACAGGTATTTCATGGGTGTCACTGAAATAAAGGTAGCTGATCAGGAGAAAGACCTTGGTGTGTATGTTGATGCTTCCATGTCCCATTCTCGCCAGTGTGGGGAAGCAATAAAAAAGGCCAATAGGATGTTGGGGTATATCTCCAGGTGTGTGGAGTTTAAGTCAAGGGAGGTAATGCTAAGATTATACAATTCCTTGGTGAGACCTCACCTAGAATATTGTGTGCAGGTTTGGTCACCATATCTTAAAAAGGACATTGTGGCCTTAGAAAAGGTGCAGCGTAGGGCCACAAAAATGATTCCTGGTCTTAGAGGAATGTCATACGAGGAACGGTTACTTGAGCTAAATCTGTTCAGTCTCAAGCAAAGGAGATTGAGGGGGGACATGATCCAGGTATATAAGATTCTAACAGGTTTGGATGCTGTTCAAGCAAATAGTTACTTCAGCATTAGTTTAAATACACGAACTCGTGGCCATAGGTGGAAATTAGCGGGAGAACATTTCAAGCTGGATTTAAGGAAGCACTTCTTTACGCAGCGTGTAGTCAGAGTATGGAATAGCCTTCCTGATAATGTAGTGCAAGCTGAATCCTTGGGTTCCTTTAAATCAGAGCTAGATAAGATTTTAACGACTCTGAGCTATTAGTTTAGTTCTCCCCAAGCGAGCTTGATGGGCCGAATGGCCTCCTCTCGTTTGTATAGTTCTCATGTTCTTATGTTCTTATGTTCTCCATATGAATGTTAAAATCACCCACAATAACGGCTTTGTCAGTACTGACCACCAGGTTTGTTAAAAAAAAAAAATCAGCAAATTCCTTAAGAAAATCACTGTACGGCCCAGGCGGTCTATACACAATAACAGTGGTGATTTGGGGTGACGAACTAGAAAGAGATGAGCCAGCAAAGCTAAGAACAAGAGTTTCAAATGTGCTGAAACTCACAATACATTTCTCAGACACTCCTAAGTTGGACTGAAAAATTGCAGCAACACCACCACCTTTGCGATTTGGTCGAGGGTTATGCTTATAACTGTATGCCGCTGGAGTAGATTCATTTAGTGCCATGAATTCATCCGGTTTAAGCCAGGTCTCAGTAAGGCACAGGGCACCAAGACTAAAATCAGTAATTATTTCATTTATTAATAGTGCTTTAGGAGCCAGTGATCTTATATTCAGAAGTCCAAGTTTAAGTTTAAATATTGCATCACAACTGTTTTCTAGTGATGGATTCATTGTGATTTTTATTAAGTTATTATGGCACACTCCACGGTGGAATAGTCCTCCACGATTAAAACATTTTGGTGCTTTTAAAATACACCGTGGCGCTTGTGCCGCCTACTAACACTACATGGCTGCGGCCGGACGGGTCCCCGCTGGACGTGTATCTTACATTCGTCCCGTTTGTTTTATTCGTTAAACGTAATTAAAAATACAATATGAATACATGTAATGTATTTTCATTCTATTAAAGTTTAAAGGCAAGGGGCCATACTTTATTACGTACGCACGAAAGGGGAAGGGGTCTAAAAATTTGACCGAATTTTGCGTACGTGTGCGTATGCTGGTGGGGGGGGGGGTGAATCAATTTGAGAAATTTCAAATTTAAGCGTTTCGTTCACGATACCTGACCTGCTGGATTGCATTCCATACGTGCATATAGCTCAAAATGCAACATGAGTTTTTTAAGACGATCGGACTGTTTAAACAATATCATAAATTATCTAAAAAAAAAACAGGTTGGCAATGCACCACGGACCTCCGAAATATCTGGTTTAAAAGGCGCTATAACATTATGGAAATGGCGACCCATTTCGTTTTATTTGAAAGTGATTTCATTACGGTAAATCTCATGACATCATTCTTTTGTTATCCCTAAAGTTAACAGGAACGTTTGTAGTTCCAAAAAGCAGTGCATAAGTCGACTGACGATCGCCCGTGCGTGCGTACGTACGCGCAGGGGGGGGGTTACAAAAATCGGTAAAATGTGCGTACGTACTAAAAGTATGGCCCCAACACTTATCACCCAAACCATATGCCCCCCTATCGGCAACACGTGTAATAGACTTTTGAAATATTCCTGACACCTACTCAAATTCAAATGAAATCACCTGTCTCTTCTTCGTTTTTAATGCTTTATTTACAAGAATTTACATATTTAAATAGTACTGATAGTCAAAGTTCTATGTTCTCATCCACTATTGGCGTATTCATCTTGCATCATCTCCTCCATTGCCTTGCCTTGTACTCCTCCTCCATTGCCTTTCTCTCCTCCTCCTCCCTTGCCTTGTACGCCTCCTCCATTGCCTTGTTCTCCTCCTCCATTGCCTTGTTCTCCTCCTCCATTGCCTTGTTCTCCTTCACCATTGCCTTGCACTCCTCCATTGCCTTGCTGTCCTCCTCCTCCCTTGCCTTGTACTCCTTCACCATTGCCTTGTACTCTTTCACTGTTGCCTTGTACTCCTCCTCCATTGCCTTGCACTCCTCCTCCATTGCCTTGCACTCCTCCTCCATTGCCTTGCACTCCTCCTCCTCCCTTGCTTTGTACTCCTTAACCATTGCCTTGTTCTCCTCCTCCACTGCCTTGCTCTCCTCCTCCACCACCACTGCTTGGCTGTCCACCACCACTGCCTGGCTCTCCTCCTCCACCACCACTGCCTGGCCCTCCACCACCACTGCCTGGCTATCCTCCTCCACCACTGCCTGGCTCTCCTCCTCCACCACCACTGCCTGGCTCTCCACCACCATTGCCTTTTTTCCTTTCCCTTTTTTTGAAAAAAAAACTTCTTTATCCAGGATATCTTTTTTTTCCTTCCATATTCCTTCCTTTCTTTAGCTTCCCCAGCGTCGTTTGGTACCGCTGGCAGCCTAAAGCAGTTCAGAGAAAAGCACTTCATTTTTAGATGCGTCACGTTCGATGTCTGATTTGTTTTGAAGTGGTATTAGTGCCTACAGCTCAGTTTATACCTTCAGAATGATGACATCAGAGTTGTCACAGTAACATTCTGTTCTAGAATTCTATTTGAAAAACAACTATAGGTGCCATATTTGTGGTTCATTTTTTTTTTATTATTTGCATTTTTAATATGCTTTATTCAGCTCATATTCTACAGCATATATTGTATGAATTTCCATATTTATCTTAATTAGGTTACGCGCAGATAATATTCTGTACTTGCAAACAATGCAGAAACCTACCAAACATTGCCGGGCCGTTCCTGTGCTCACAGAGCGTAGTGAACTTTACTTTACTCAGGAGGAGGACAGGCTCACATTTTCTGACCGTGGCCATGCTGTGCTGTATCGTGAAAGCTGCTGAACTTAGTGATGAGACAGTTAATACCCAGATTCTGATCCTCAAAGTGTGGCCCAGCGACTTCAAGCTGGGAATCAGGGCTTGCTAAGTTTATGCAATATCACGTGACCGATGACTTCCGATTCATCCTGAGGTGTAAGAGGCTTCGAATCCTGTTGGCTCTTCAAAACTTTTATTTGAGTGAGATGATTCTGATTAGCAATGGTAGTGGAGGCCAGTTTAACCAAGGAACCAGCCGTCAGGTGATGGGTCACAGCAAGGAGGGGTATGAAGTTGGGTATCAGTGTTTGGGTACATTTAATGGAGGTGAGATAAAACATTTGGTAAGGTTTAGCAGCGTCTGTAATGTCCCTGCATTGTAGACAGAGCTTTCTGGATAGATTCTGGACACACACACACCTGTATTGGACAAATGAATTCAGAAAATGGATGGATGGATGGATTGCAGTGTTTTTCATATGTTTTCATGAGTGGAAGTGAACTTTTACAGAACTGAGTATTTGAGTAAAATCCATTTTTGATTAATCTCATTGCCTGTATTTTTGCCCCTTATTTTGAGTTGTTTTAAATGCTGCAATGTTCAGTTGCAAATGGTAGGTCCCTCTGAATCCCATCTTCGCTTTTCTCCACCTCATGTCATTCACAGGTATCTGACTCTTGAATCTGGCTGAAATGATCCCAGTCGATTTTCCAATCTCAGCCTTTGCAGAATGGCAGAATGCACAGCCTGGATCCAAACTGCCTTCCTTCCCAGTTGGACTAACAGTTGGCTCCACCTGACACTTTATACCATTTAAACCCCAGCTGATCACAGAGCTTATTGCAGGATGTGCGTTTATTCCTCTCCATGTGTTGTGGGGCTGCCTTGCCTAACCCCTATAGTAAGGAGAAGGTCATAAACTTGTGGTCTTATGTTTTATTAATTCTGAAATGGGTAAGAAATGAGCAGCTGGATGATATAGAGCTAAAAGGTGCGATTTTTCTAGCACTACGATGTAATCCAAGGAGAAAGGCAGCACTGCCTTGCTGAATGTGATTTCTGTGGCAAAAAGATGGTGATATTGCTGGCAAGCGGTCTTTTTATGAAACTCAAATGTAACTCTGTCAAAGTACAATTTTACCAGGGTCCCTGAATTCGCTTGAGACGCTCTGTTAAATTAACCCCCCAGAAGACAGAATGAAGCTGTAATTCATACAGGTGGCAAAACTAAAATGTCTCTTGGTAATTTCATAAGGGCGGTAATGGAATTACAAATGTGCATGTTTTCGGCGAGTGATGGATGAGGTGATATGAAACATGCAGTTGTCTGTAATTGCTGCAGCTTCGGGGAAAAGACTAGCATCCCTTTAAAATTCATTACATTAGGATGGCAGGCAGAGGTCACTGCAGTTTGGACGTGCCAGGAACAGAGGAATAAAGCCAAGTAGAATGTATGGAACTTCCAGTCTGTAATATGTCACAGAGTAAGGCATAACTAAACGCACTGCTGAGCGTAGAGGATTACAGTAATATAATGCTAAGCCCTACTATATACACTCCATATACGATACACATTTTATATACATTTTATTATGTATACATATTTTATATACAGCTCTGGAAACAAGAGACCGCATGTTAGAAAGGCTCTTGTAGCTTTAAGGAACACCGGTAAGTGCAAAGGACTGTGGGCGCATGCGTGACGAGAGCGCGCGGGAGAGCCTGAAGGAATAGGCAGCACGTCGGCGAGCTGCAGTTTATGTGTAGTTAGTTTAGTTGTTCCTGGCAGTAAATACAGTCCCTGGTTTTTATGTATGCGACACTGACGAATGTAAGTACTAAGTTTATTGATTACAAGTCATAAGTGACGCTGTACTAATTTAGTTTACTTAATTGCGTGGCTAGGTTAACGTGACCTAGCTGGTGTACTGTTATAATTATCGCTGATGAGTGTTCCGTTGTATACATCGGAAAGATATTTGCGTTTATTTGCCGTCCAATCATTCCCTCTAATACAAATTGCTGCTAATGTAATGTATTGTTGTTGGTATAGCCCAACTGTTAAGGCGATATGGTACAATTATGCATTATGTTAGTGTATTATGGTAATAACCATTGTAAGCACTGTGATAATTTGGGCTAACCCTAACCCCCCCCCCCTGAATCTTGTCTATCCTGAATCGTGACTGATATCCCACAGCGAGTACTACCCTCCTGCAGCAACCCCTTACAGTTTCCCAGGGGAGTGTGGCCCCCCTTTCCCTCACCGCATCAAATTTTTCAGTTTCACTCATTTCTCAGTTTATGGATTATGGGTATGAGCCTGTGTAAAATACACATTTTTTTGCAAACTCCAGCCTGGCTCTTCCCTGCTTCTCATTGATGAAGGGCTTCTTCCTTGCTTAATGGGTCTTCACCGCTGCTTCTAGGAGCCTGTCCTACCAGTACACTTCACACTTAATGTTTTCTATTCCTTTTGAAGGTCACTTGAGGTCATCCTCCGATTTGTTAGACACTGACGGATAAGTTGATGGTCATCTCTGGCATTAGAAGGTTGCTTCTGCCCTCTACCTGGCTGGTTTTTGATTTTTCCCAGTGTCTCCTGCTTCTTCACCCTGTTCTTGTGTACTGTGGTCTTAGAAACTCACAAGCATGGAAGCAGCCTGCCTCACAGTGTAGCCTTCTGCCAGCAGAACCAGGATTAAACCAGAATTTAACAATGCAGATTTTTAAAAAGTATATAGAGTGGTCTCAATTTTTACAGAGCTCTGTATTGTTTATATGTATTTATTTAATGTTATGGCTGCATGTTTGAACCTGAGACCAGTTTTCAAATGGAGTCTATTTCAGAATACTGCATTCACACCCCCAAAGCCTTCATATCCCAAATACTGCATCATGAAAGGTGAAAATTGGTAGGTTTATTCTGGTGAAATAATGAAGATAGATGCTGCTGCTTTTAAATCATTCACAAGGTTGTTTATTGAAATGGTTTATTGAAAGGCATCTAACAATTTCAAACACGTATGGAGATATAATAGACATTCGCCTCAGAATTAAATTTCTGTTATGTAATTTTATCTTTAAAGTGACCTTATTACATTTGTTCCCCGAAGTAATAATTTCATCCCACACCCTGAGGGCTTTTGCACACTGGTTATATGTGCTGTTAGTGTGCTAACAGCATTTTCTACCCAGGGAGTCTGATCGAAGCCCAAAATCAAGCTGCTGCTGTGAGCTCCTGCTGAGCACCCTGCTCGGAGGCATGTAGACTCAACGGACGCTACGAAGTGTTCCAGTGACCGCCCACTAGTACATATCTGCTAGTCTCGACACTCGCCGTACCGTACACCAGACAAAGCAAAAAAGCATAACACAGTGAGGTGAACAGTGATTTCTATCATCTATATTCTTATCCTCAGTAGGCATTATGATGCTGATGTGTCACTGAACATGTCAGCCAATGTAGTCCATATCTGGTTTGATATCTTACTCCTGGGGATACCTGCATTTGTAGGGACACATTGAACTGCTTATAGACTTTTCACATTTCCCTTCGTCTTAATCAAATAGTTTCTCAATTGGATTTCTACAGAAGTTCAGAAGAGCAGGCCTTGATTTCTTTGGACAACCTGTGCTTAAAGCATGTGACTGGACATTATTATTCTTAGAGACGGAGAAATATGCATCTTCTCTGTTCATTCCCAGAATAAGGAGTGAAATACAGGCAATCTACAGCCCAAGAAAGGCAGACAACCGCCTCTATCTGATTACATGGTCGGTAAGATCAGTTTCCTGGGGAACTCGGTGACTGGAGATTGCAGGAGGAGGTGCGTCCAAGCAACTAGACAAGGCAGGACCAATCAGATGTCTTGGTCCTGCCTCTACTAGTTGCTTGGACCCACCCCCTCTACAATCAGATTGGTAATCTCTCTGAGCCAATCACATTTTGTTCTGCCCTCAGAGCAATTTTGTGTAAAATATAAGCATACCATGAGTATACTTTGCTTTTTTATTCCTTATTTGTTGTGTTTAGTTTGTTTTTATTTTATATGATTTGTGTGTCTAGACTGTGCCGACATCTTCCATGTATGAAAATATTGTACAGGACTTCTGCTGATTGCACTTTGTACATTTTCACAGCTGTGCAAATATTGGTTTGATTGGCCTGTTGGCGCATAAGCGTGCATGCTGTTGAGGTATATTTTACAGGACAGTTAAAGCATTTCTTTTGTACCCAGTTGTTAATTCTTCATTGTGCATCTGCAGTTTTGTAAATAAGTGTCAGTGTTTGACAATTTTACCTGTGCAATCAAAAACTACTGAGAAAGTCTTCTGAGAAAAACTTACTTTGGACTATTGTCTATATGGCTTAAAAGTACAAGGTCATGCATCTGTCTCATCAGTGCGAATTAGCAAAGGCACAGTGCGGGAAGTGTAACTCATTGCTGTCAGTGCTTTGAGCAGAAATTTATCAGGCTGGTTGAGGAATACAGCATTTTAATGTCTTTCACTGTTAACTTAAAGAGGTTCTATGCCATTTTGTTTTTCAGACACTATGTGAACTATATACAAGGTCTCACTTAGATGCAGTTCTCCTTGATGTAGCTAGGTTTGATTTGTGGCTGGTGTGTAGCTGGCCTCTGAGATGTCGCTCATGACCCTGTTTAGCGCAGGAAACATCCATCAGTGAGCAGGAAGGTGTTCCTTGCTGTGTCACGCAAGAAGGTGAGGCCGGGACATAAATACCCTATGTCATGTGGGGCCTCGGGACGCTCCAGTGGGCCAATCTAATTAAGAACTGAGTCCATGAGCCTCCATATTCCCGTCTCTTTAGCCCAACAGAACTTTTCTCAGCATGACACTGACATCAGGTATACGAGTTCAGCCCCCATATCTATGGCCCACGGGAAGCAGGGGGAGGGGCAATATTCCCTGCCCAGTTTGGTTCCTTCACTCTGAAAGTTTTCCCTTGATGCTTTCCGCCTCTTCTCTTTGAGCAGGTCTGTGATATATAATGTTATAGGTGGTTTATCGCATCAAGCCTTATTCCTACCCAGTGGTGCTGTAAATTCATTTGTGTGGAAATGGCGTAGTGTGAACCGGTGTATTTGTCCACTTGTGTTTGGATTTGCTTGCAAAATGTCTTTTTGTGTATTTGGTTTTGAACACAGTACTATATTGAACAGACTTTCCTGAAGCTTTAGTGAAATAGTGGGCTTATTTTGCATATGAACTTCAAAGCTGGAGATTTTAGGTCCAGAGAGTACAAATCCAGACCAAGATTTTATTTTAACCAACCAGTTGAGTGCTCTGTGAATGTGACTTCTTATACTACTGGTTGGTTGAAACAAAATCTTGGTCTGGATTTGTACCCTGTGGACTGGAAGTCTCCACCTCTGATGAACTTACAGTTTTGAGAGCAGTCTCAGCAGATTTGCTCTTATTGTCACTCTGGATAAGAAAGATTTCACCGTGTTTAAATGTTGGTGCCTTTAAATGAAACTACAAAATATTCAGTGTTTATTCTGTTATTTTCAAACTAGCAAAGAAGTGTTCATTTTGTAGAAAGGTTACATATTTGTTAAATCAATATTTGTCAGTGCCTATAAATTAAATACTTAATTTGCACAGCCCAATGGAATACTCAAAATTAAACATCAAACAAACTGTCACGGGAAACGTCGGACGTGCCGGACGGAAGATCGCTCGGGCAGCGCGAGCGCTCAAGAACAGGCAGGCAGACGGATAACGGGGCGAAACGAGGGTTTAATCGAGAAATCCGGGGCAGGGAACACAGGATGGCAACAGACATCAATGACAGACAAGGCAAACAGGTAAGACCAGGACTTAAATAAGACAGGACCAAGCAAAGTAAATGGACAAAGCTGGAGACGATCAGGGAAGCACACGTGGGTAATCAGGAGGCGTGGCACACACGAGGAGCGGACGGAGCGGGCGTCACAGAACCCTCCCCCCAAAGGCGCGCTACACCGGGCGCGCCCGGGAGGAGGCGAAGGACGGGACGAGACCGGGAAACCAGGACCTGAAAGACAAAAGCAAAACCAAATCAATGGGGAACAGGGAACAAGACAGACAGGCAAAACTGACAAAGAGGCAGGAGCCAGGACAGGACACCACAGAGGACAGGAAAGGCCGACAGACAGACCAGAAACGGGGATACGGAGGGAACAGGCGGGACAAAAGGACCGGGAGTGACGGGAGGGAACACCGGGAAACCAGGAGCGGAGCGGGGCAGAACAAAGGAACGAGGAACAGAGAAAGGAGGAAAGACGGGAGGAGGAGCAAACAAAGGAGGTACCAGGGCAGGAGAGCAGGGAGAGAAGGAGGGGGAACGAAGGGGAGCCCGAGGGAGACCCAGCGGGCGACGGGCGGCAGCCGGAGGGGCCGCAGACGGCCGGGAGGCCGGAGTCGGAGGGGACCGAGAAGGGGCCGAGGAGACAGGGCGAGGGACCCGCGGAGGGGCCAGGGAGGGAGCAGGAGGGAGCACCGGGGAAGGGGACGAGGGAGCTGAAAGGGGCCAGGGCGAAGGCAAGGCGAGGGGGGGAGCCGCCGCAGGCGGCGACGTCCTCCGACGGGCCGAAGGTGGGGGCCCCGCAGGCGACCGAGGAGCCGCCGTCGGGGAGCCCTCCCGGCGACCGACCAGACACAGGAGGGGGGAGTGAGGCAGGGCGACGAGGCACTGGAGGGGGACCCGCAGGCGACAGCCGACCCGGAGGGCCAGGACCCGCGGGCGCCAACTGAGCCCCAGCGCAGGCGAGGCAGGGCGAGCCAGGGGGCAGGGCGGGCGGGACCCCAGCTCTGCGTTTGTGCCCCCTCCCCTGCGTCTGTGCCCCCTCCCCTTGCAGGACACAGACATGCCGACCCCAGGTCGGGGTCGACGTCGCCGGGGTGAGGGACAAGGAGTCACAGGGGGAGAAGGGACTGGAGGCAGCTGTGGAGGGGGCGCCTCTGGAGCTGCTGCAGGCGGAGGGGGCGCCTCTGGAGCTGCTGCAGGCGGAGGGGGCGCCTCTGGAGCTGCTGCAGGCGGAGGGGGCGCCTCTGGAGCTGCTGCAGGCGGAGGGGGCGCCGGCCCGGGAGCTGCAGGCAGTGGGGGCGCCGGCCCGGGAGCTGCAGGCAGGGGGAGCTGCGCAGGCGGCCGCACGGGAGCGGGATCCGCGGGCAGCGGCGGCCGCACGGGAGCGGGATCCGCGGGCAGCGGCGGCCGCACGGGAGCGGGATCCGCGGGCAGCGGCGGCCGCACGGGAGCGGGATCCGCGGGCAGCGGCTGTTCCGACGGCGTAGCTGGGACCGGTGCTCTCCGGAAGGAGGGAGCAGCCCGTGCAGACAGTTTGATGGCGGCGGTGATCCCCGAACTGCCCGGAGAGTCCTCCTGATCACCGGCAGGGAGATAAGCAGGGACGAGGGTGCCCGCCCCCAAGACGATCGTGGAAGCGATCGCCGGCTTGCTCCTCCTTTTCTTCCGCCGGTTCCTGACGACGGCGGGAGGCTGCGCGCTGTCAGCAAAGGCGGACGGCGGGAGAATAGTCCCCGGCTCGCGCGGCTGGACGTACCGCTCCTTCCGGAGCCCGTCCAGCCGCTGAAAGTTCTCGCGCACCTCCTCCGCGGACATCCGGTCAAGGATATCCCAGCTCCAGTCGACGAGGTCCCATGCCGGGGGATCTTCCCGGATACCGGGCTGAGCAATCCAAAATAGCAGCTGTTCCACGTAACTGCAGTAGTCTTCTTCAGCTACGGAAGCTGCTTTTCCTTTAAGGTCTGTCATTCTGTCACGGGAAACGTCGGACGTGCCGGACGGAAGATCGCTCGGGCAGCACGAGCGCTCAAGAACAGGCAGGCAGACGGATAATGGGGCGAAACGAGGGTTTAATCGAGAAATCCGGGGCAGGGAACACAGGACGGCAACAGACATCAATGACAGACAAGGCAAACAGGTAAGACCAGGACTTAAATAAGACAGGACCAAGCAAAGTAAATGGACAAAGCTGGAGACGATTAGGGAAGCACATGTGGGTAATCAGGGGGCGTGGCACACACGAGGAGCGGACGGAGCGGGCGTCACACAAACCTATGTCAGAAATTTTTTCAATTTAGACTATTGATAAGCCAATGTTCATGATATATCAGGAGATTTTTTAAACTGCCATATTTGAAAGGTTACCTCATTGATGACATTTATCAGCACTGCTCTTACCTGAAAGATATCAGCAGAAATGCACTGTGGACAGGTATCTGCCCGCTGTGTTTACAGTGTCTTGAAGTCCTTAAATCAACAGTGTCAAGTTTGTTTTTTTTTCCTTTGCATGTTTTTCCTTCTTCTTCGGATATTATTTTTTTGCTAATTTTTTTCCCTTGGATGTACTCTTGAACCACCCGCAAAGTCCCCTTGTTAGTTACGTATACATCCATCCCACCATCCATTTTCCAAACCGCTTATCCTACTGGGTCGCGGGGGGTCCGGAGCCTATCCCGGAAGCACTGGGCACGGGGCACGGAACAACCCAGAATGGGGGGCCAGCCCATCGCAGGGCACACTCACGCACCATTCCTGATTATATTATTGCACTATATAAATAAAATGTAAACTTAATTCCAGTTGTGGTAATAAAGTGCACAGAGAGTAAGAGAGAGTAGGGCTTCACATAAACATGTAAACAAATAAACATTAGCGTTTAGTATTCTGATGGCTTGGGGGTAGAAGCTGTTATTAAATCTGGTTGATCTGCAATGCATACTGCGGTAACGTTTACCAGAGGGCAGAAGTTCAAACAGCTTATGGGTGCGTGGGATCTTTTACGATCTTAATGGATCGATTGTGGCAACGTGAGTAGTGAAGTTCTTGAACCGATGGGAGAGAGCCTGGAGAATGATTTTCTCTGTCATCCTCACCACTCTCTGAAGCGTCTTCTGTTCAGCTGTAGAAATTAACAAAGTGGCATTTGTATTAAATATAATTATGCATATGTAGAACTAGGGATATGATCCTATTAAGTATGACAGTTCTGTCTTATTAATGCAGGATCAACATCCACAGTAACTGTGTTTATCTATCCATCTGTGTGCGTGCGTGCGTGCGTGCGTGTGTGTGTGTGTGTGCGCGAGCGGGTATACCTGTCCTTATGGGGACACAATGTCCCCATAACGTGATAAATAGCCGTTTTTTTCCCTTATGGGGACTGGTTCCTGGTCCCCATAAGGGAAAACTCTATTTTATAAAAATCTGTGACTGCTATGGAAAAACTAGAAATGCAAAATCTCTTGTATTTTGCTTGGTTACTTATGGTTATGGCAGGGTGGGGGTTAAGCTTGTCATAGTTAGCGTTAGCATTTATCCCATAGAAGTGAATAAGCGGGCCCCATAAAGATAGGTATACCCTATGTGTGTGTGTGTGTGTGTGTCCCATATTGCCTGGGCTTCAGGATACCTCATAACCCGGAACTTCATCAGAAGTAGTTAGAAAATGGATGGATGGATGGACGGATGGAAAGATCAATAAAAGTACAGGACATCCATTTTACAAAGAACCGTCAACACTAAATGTGTGCACTGGTCATGCTCCTGGAAATTAAACTTCTTTTTTGAAAAGCAGCATGTTCATAAATTAGCTGCTGTTATACCTTGGGGAAACAAATGTAGATGAAACTGTAAAACAAACTGCAGTGGCAAAACAGTTCTGGCTGCCCGCCAGCCCTTCTGCCTGTGCTGCCCTGCCTGCCTACCCTCCTGCCCATGACATCCTGTCGGCGACATGCCACAAAGCAACCCTTCTTTGCCACAGGAAATGTCTGGTGCAATTTCTTTTTTAATTGTACATGTCAATTGCATAATACCTTAAACTAATTCTTTATTATTTCTATCATCATCATCATCATCCTAATAAGTATTTCATTAGTATTCCACGGTATTTTGATTTTTCAGGAATCATTGTGTGTACTGTATACTTTTAAATTTGTTTGCACTATATGTAGTGTCTCTGCACCTGTGCCCTACGTACTTGCTGCAGCTTGCACAACAACTTCTCTCAGGCATCAGTATAGTTTATCTAATGCAATATTTGTTGTTTGTTTATTAAGTGGTTTTAGGTATTTTGTGTGTTCCACTTAATTTAGTGTAATTAGTCCTAGTTGACTCAGGTTTAGTTTGATTTTTCCTTCTGTTTGTTCCTCTGCATCATGCTACTGTCATAACATGTCAGTGTCTTACCTAACTTAAGGGTTTTGTGCATTATGTTTTGGAGAGAAAAAAATCATGACTTTTTTTTTAGATTCTTCCACTGATTCTATCACCTCTGACACATCCCCCTCAATATTTGTTTGTTTGTTTGTTTGTTAATTCCACCCCCCAAGCAAATACATAAACAGAAATAACTGAATGAATCAGGGTAGTGAAAAACATTTATAAACTTATAATTTTGGTATTGGTATGATCCTGTTCTGGTTAGTTAGCCGAGGGAGTAAATCATCAGGAGTTTCATCTCTCAAACTCCTACTACACTCACTCAGCATCACAGTATGGACTCCCCAATGCAACTGATCTGCACGTACTCTGGGAGGAAACCTGGTTCGGGAACAGCACCATGCAGGACAGACGAGCTCTACAGAGGGTTGTGCGATCAGCTGAGCGCACCATCCGCACCGAGCTCCCTGACCTGCATTCAATCTACAGCAGGCGGTGCTGGACCAAGGCCAAGAAGATTGTGAAGGACCTCAGCCATCCCAATAATGTACTGTTCTCTCTGAGGTCAGGAAAGCGATTCCGCTCCCTGAAGGCCAACACAGAGAGACTGAGGAGGAGCTTCTTCCCGCAGGCAATACGGTCTCTTAATCACACCACCACACAGTACTGACCCACACATATGGTTTTTACACACACACTGGACATTCTGGACATTCGTTTACACTAGTGGCCACTGTACAATTACACTTCGTGGTCATCAAATCACTCTATGTCACTCTATGTCACCTATTACCCACTGTAATCCTTTGAATACCAACCTCTGTAGACTTCACAGCATCACTGCCAACAAACTAAGAGGGTTATATTTAAATTAGATAAAGGAATTTTATGTAAAATGTGCCAATCTGGGTTTTCAGCACCATGGACAACAACCTACTGTGACTTAAAGGGGCATTATTATTCTCAGTTTCAGTTTCAAATTTTATTTTTAGGCTCTACTAGAATAGAGTTTGCATGCTTCAGTGTTCCAAAAACACATATCTTTTCTCATTAATGCACATCTCTATTCACCCTCTGTCTAATCCCACCCCCAATGAGTCCAGTGTGGTTTGATTGGTTGGCTTACCCTTCATTCCCCTGTCTTGCAGACGTATCCTTGCAGGTAGGCAGCCAATAAGGATTGTGTTATGAAGAGACGTCATCATGTTGTGAAAGTAAGGGCTGGAATTCCAATGAGGTGTTTTAGGCAGATGAGAGGAGTGGTTTCTGTGGTGAGTTACTCCCTTTGCTATGTACTTTGCGTCTTAAGACTTTGCAGAGTGTTTACATGCACCTGAAGCCATATAACACACTAATAGAAAGGGAAAAGCATAATAGGTCCCATTCAGTGTGTATTATACCAGTTTACAAAATACATTATTTTATATGTAAATTTCTTTTGATGTAGGTATGTGATATCGTTCTCCCCTTACCCCTTATCAGATAAGTAAGAGCTGCTGTCAGCTGAGACAAGCTAGTGTGATTCATTTCAATTCAATTCAATATTATTTCTGTCGTGCATTTTCACAACATTATATTGTCTCAAAGCACTTTACCTTATCCCTGCCCAAAGCCCCCAGAGAGCAAGCCAGTGGCAAGGAAAAACTCCCTAGGAGGAAGAAACCTTGGGAGGAACCAGACTCAAAGGGGAAGCCCATCCTCCAAGTGCCGGAACAGGAAGTGATATGAGCAAAATGGCAAGGTCCCAATTCACACTGTCTGTATTTTAAGATTTGAGTCTCAAAGTGGGCAGGTGATGGCAGGCAGGTGCTGGTGCTGCTTCCGATGACAGGAGGAACTGTGGTACAGCAACAGGGCATACAGGAGAGACGTTACAGGCTGAGAAAAAAGTGAGCGATCCTGATTTCATGTCTTTCATCATACTACAAGATGGTCACTGATTGGTGGGCTCTGAGGGGGAGCTGTGATCTGAAAACCATAACCATTTACATTTAATTTTGAAATATTTGTATAATATTAATTCAATCGGAATATATATTAAATCAAAATAATGACAAATATACAATTTATAAGAATTAAGCAATGCAATAAGATTTTTACTTTCACTAATGAATAAACCAATTTTAATCTTTGACCAGCAGGTGGCAGCAAAGCCCAGGTGAAGAAGAGGCCATCAGCATTACAAACCACCGGCTGTACAGGTTCCCAGCAGACAATCCAAACCTCCTTGATTAACTGACTCTCACGGTATGACTAGACAGACTGAGCAGGGCTGCGTGAAAGAGGCCTCACTGCAGTTAGCATAACCATTTATTTTACAGCTCTTCTGTCTCACTCTACTTCATAAAGGTCACATCCCCCTTCCAGCTTCCTCTGACGCAAGGAGATTCATGCACAAATAAGTAGCTAGAGCTGTTTTTTTTTCTACTGATTAATCTATCAGTTATTTTAATGATTGGTCGATCAATCTAAGTGATTAATTTTCCTGCAGAAAATCACATCGAGCGTTTAATTTAAGTTTAATTTTGACAACAACAAGCTGTATGTCACTGCAGGGTTATAGAGAATAACTACTCCAATAATTACGTAGTGATATTGAAGAAAGACATGTCATGGACTACGTCGACTAATCATGGCAGCCTTATTGCATATATCAAGAAAATGGTGTGTATATACAAAATGGTATTTTAATATGTATTATATCTGTTTACGTGATAACAAAGACCTAAATATATAAGCTATTTGCTTTAAATATGTGACTCATGTTAAAGAAAATGTAAGTAAACCATGGGGACAGAAAAATCACTAAATAACAGGAATGACCGACATATAGTGCCAAACAGATAAGGTGCAAAGACAGAACTCATGGTACAAACAAAGTAAACGTAGTGCACTATGTAGGGTAGGTTGTACATTTGTCTGCACTTTGCAGTTTCGGGTGGGCCATCCTGATGTGTATAAATATATTTTATACACATATATAATGTGTATAATGACCCACAGGTCATTTACTCAAGCTGTTAACATCAGCATCTGAGATGAGGGGACACAGACTTTGGAAGGGCCTGACAATCAGTACAGATGCCTGAAACAGATGCCTGAAAGGAATCATGCTTTCATTTTACAGTCTGCAAGGGAATTAGCAAGATATCCATAGTAAAATCACAGACTTCAAAGCAATGTATTCAGTAAAAATAGCCCAACTGGTCAGGCCTGATCTGCAGCAGCATCAAATGTGTGTGTGTGTGTCTCTCCAGCAGACTTTGATGTTAAATATATCAAAGTCACATTTTAAATTGCTTTAAATTAAAACAAACACACACAAACCCTTATATATTTAATGCATCAGGAATAATATTTCACTTCTTGCAAGATTCATCATGGATGTTTATATATAATTCACATTTATCAGTGACCTATATATTCATTTTAAATGTCATTTATCCAAAGCACTGAGCACTGAACAATGGAGATGATCACTGGAATTCAACTGAAAGTCACTAATAAGGATAAATTACAATGATGCAAATATTTTTAATCCAACTATTTAGTTACAAATTACCTGTGAGTCATCGCCATTGCAATCAGGCAGGTCATTTACTCAAGCAGGGAACATCTCCATCTGAGATGAGGGGACACATTCCTGGGATAGTCTTGCCAGCCCAGGGCTATTGTTTCCTTAATGGCTGGTTTGCACCTCTGTGATGCACATGCAGGGCTATCCAAAGCACATTATTTTTTAATTATTTATATATATATGCAGGTCACATATGTCTTTCTACCAGACCTCTATCTTTTATGTTTTTAGTGATTTTTATTTTTTAGTGATTAATTGTCATACCACTTACCTCAGTGGTGCTCAAAATCACATTTAAAATTTAATTCCCTTATATGTGTGTGTTTGTCTGTGTGTGTGTGTCTCCACCAGACTTCTATCTTAAATATATTAAAGTCACATTTTTAATTTTTTTAAATTAAAACAAACACACACACAAACCCGCTCCTCCTGGGGACTCCCTTGTTCTGCTGGGGGACTTCAATGCTCACGTGGGCAGCGACAGTGAGACCTGGAGGGGCGTGATTGGGAGGAACGCCCCCCCCGATCTGAACCCGAGCGGTGTTTTGTTATTGGACTTCTGTGCTCGTCACGGACTGTCCATAATGAACACCATGTTCAAGCATAAGGGTGTCCATATGTGCACTTGGCACCAGGACACCCTAGGCCGCAGTTCGATGATCGACTTTGTAGTCGTGTCGTCGGACTTGCGGCCGCATGTTTTGGACACTCGGGTGAAGAGAGGGGCGGAGCTGTCAACCGATCACTACCTGGTGGTGGGTTGGCTCCGCTGGTGGGGGAGGAAGCCGGCCAGGCCTGGCAGGCCCAAGCGTATAGTGAGGGTCTGCTGGGAACGTCTGGCGGAATCCCCTGTCAGGGAGAGTTTCAACTCCTACCTCCGGCAGAACTTCTCCCATATCCCGGGGGAGGCGGGGGACATTGAGTCCGAATGGGCCATGTTCCGTGCCTCCATTGTGGAGGCGGCTGACCGGAGCTGCGGCCGCAAGGTGGTCGGTGCCTGTCGCGGCGGTAATCCCCGAACCCGCTGGTGGACACCGGTGGTAAGGGATGCCGTCAAGCTGAAGAAGGAGTCTTATCGGGCCTTTCTGGCCTGTGGGACTCCAGACGCAGCTGACGGCTACCGGCAGGCCAAGCGGAATGCGGCTTTGGCGGTCGCTGAGGCAAAAACTCGGGTGTGGGAGGAGTTTGGTGAGGCCATGGAGAACGACTTCCGGACGGCTTCGAGGAGATTCTGGTCCACCATCCGGCGGCTCCGGGCGGGAAAGCGGTGCAGCATCAACACTATTTATGGTGGGGATGGTGCGCTGCTGACCTCAGCTCGGGACGTTTTGGGTCGGTGGAGGGAGTACTTCGAAGACCTCCTCAATCCCACCGACACGCCTTCCGATATGGAAGCAGAGTGTGGGGACTTGGGGGTGGACTCGCCTATCTCGGGGGTGGAGGTCGCTGAGGTGGTCAAAAAGCTCCTCGGTGGCCAGGCCCCGGGGGTGGACGAGATTCGCCCAGAGTTCCTCAAGGCTCTGGATGCTGCGGGGCTGTCCTGGTTGACACGCATCTGCAGCATCGCGTGGACATCGGGGGCAGTACCTCTGGACTGGCAGACCGGGGTGGTGGTCCCCCTCTTTAAGAAGGGGGACCGGAGGGTGTGCTCCAACTACAGGGGGATCACACTCCTCAGCCTCCCTGGTAAGGTTTATTCGGGGGTCCTGGAAAGGAGGGTCCGCCGGATTGTCGAACCTCGGATTCAGGAGGAGCAGTGTGGTTTTCGCCCTGGCCGTGGAACAGTGGACCAGCTCTATACTCTCAGCAGGGTTCTGGAGGGTTCATGGGAGTTTGCCCGACCAGTCTACATGTGTTTTGTGGACTTGGAAAAGGCATTCGACCGTGTCTCTCGTGGGGTCCTGTGGGGAGTGCTCCGGGAGTATGGGGTACCGGGCTCCCTTTTAAGGGCGGTTCGGTCCCTGTATGACCGGTGCCAGAGTTTGGTTCGCATGGGCGGCAATAAGTCGGACTCGTTTCCGGTGAGGGTTGGACTCCGTCAGGGCTGCCCTTTGTCACCGATTCTGTTCATAGTTTTTATGGACAGAATTTCTAGGCGCAGCCAGGGCGTTGAGGGCGTCCGGTTCGGTGACCTCAGGATCAGGTCTCTGCTTTTTGCGGATGATGTGGTTCTGTTGGCCTCATCGAGCCGTGACCTTCAGCTCTCACTGGAGCAGTTCGCAGCCGAGTGCGAAGCGGCTGGGATGAGAATCAGCACCTCCAAATCCGAGACCATGGTTCTCAGCCGGAAAAGGGTAGAGTGCTCTCTCCGGGTTGGGGATGGGGTCCTCCCCCAAGTGGAGGAGTTTAAGTATCTCGGGATCTTGTTCACGAGTGGGGGAACGATGGAGCGGGAGATCGACAGGCGGATCGGTGCGGCGTCAGCAGTCATGCGGGTGCTGCATCGGTCTGTCATGGTGAAGAGAGAGCTGAGCCAAAAGGCGAAGCTCTCGATTTACCAGTCGATCTACGTTCCTACCCTCACCTATGGTCATGAGCTTTGGGTAGTGACCGAAAGAACGAGATCGCGGGTACAAGCGGCCGAAATGAGTTTCCTCCGCAGGGTGGCTGGGCTCTCCCTTAGAGATAGGGTGAGGAGCTCAGTCATTCGGGAGGGACTCAGAGTAGAGCCGCTGCTCCTCCGCATCGAGAGGAGCCAGATGAGGTGGCTCGGGCATCTGATCAGGATGCCTCCGGGACGCCTCCCTGGGGAGGTATTCCGGGCATGTCCCACTGGGAGGAGGCCCCGGGGAAGACCCAGGACACGCTGGAGAGACTATGTCTCTCGGCTGGCCTGGGAACGCCTCGGGGTCCCCCCAGAGGAGCTAGACGAAGTGGCTGGGGAGAGGGAAGTCTGGGTCTCCCTGCTGAGGCTGCTGCCCCCGCGACCCGACTCCGGATTAAGCGGGAGATGATGGATGATGGATGGATGGATGGACACACACAAACCCTTATATATTTAATGCATCAGGAATAATATTTCACTTCTTGCAAGATTCATCATGGATGTTGTTGGAGTCCGACTCCACCGAGTCCGTTGATGAGGGAAGGATGCAGTCTGAGGCGAAGGATGGTTGCAAGTCAGCTCTCTTTAATTTCAACACAGATTGCAATCAGGGAGCCACACTTAGATGCACAAACAGTACATACCGAAGGTAGCTCTCTCTCTATTGTCAGGGTCTGGTTTTTATAACCCAAACAGGGCGTCTGCCGTTCTTGTTGTTGCCTCTCCAGTTGGCGTAACATGCAACTATTATTTTGAAACTGCTAGTGTTAGTCCCCACACCTGTTCCTTTTTATCTTATCTTATTATGTTGCAATTAAGCAGCGTCAGCGACCCCCTCCCTTGTTATGTCCCCGCAGGTCAAGTGTAAGCTTAATGTCACCGCGACCCTGTCAATGTACCTTCTGCTTTTCTAAATTTACTTGCACTTCGAGGAGGGCCGGAGCCCCCCTTCTTGTCCTGCCTATGTTCCAGTTAGTTCCCCATTCTCTGTGTGACAAAGGTTAGCACGCGGCCTAGCCCCCCCTCAATGTTTATATATAATTCACATTTATCAGTGACCTATATATTCATTTTAAATGTCAATCCATCCAAAGCATTGAGCACTGTACAATGGAGATGATCACTGGAATTCAACTGAAAGTCACTAATAAGGACAAATTACAATGATGCAAATATTTTTAATCCAACTATTTAGTTACAAATTACCTGTGAGTCATCGCCATTGCAATCAGGCAGGTCATTTACTCAAGCAGGGAACATCTCCATCTGAGATGAGGGGACACATTCCTGGGATAGCCTTGCCAGCCCAGGGCTATTGTTTCCTTAATGGCTGTTTTGCACCTCTGTGATGCACATGTAGGGATAGCCATCCCTCAATAATAACACAACAATTGCGCTGAGATCACATATACGTAAAAAAAAGATTGAGTCAGATAAATGTATCAAATATTTTATTATAATTATTATTATTTTTTACAACCAGTAATGCCGATAGCCCCATTGCATGAAGAGCAATACACCAAAATATTAGGAACATTATACACTCAGCCTATCCTCCTGCTGATATGAGTAGTCACTTTATGTATTGCCTGTGTCAGAACAGTACGGATTAGAACAATCTGTATTACAATCTGTAATGCGATCCGGGCCCCTTAAGGCTGGCTCGCTGCGAAGAGACAGTGAGTCCGAGTGTGCGTTAGAGCGGGGTAGCGATTTCAGTCAGAAACTTCAGGGTAATAGCGGAGAAAAAAATGGATCATATTGCCAATGTTGCTCAGAATCGCAGTAGCCTTCCGATGGTATGCGGTGCGTTGCGGTAGATTACTGTGACAAGAAAGCAAACTTTCATTATTACCATTCTGTTTATATTAAATTACGATCTTCCATATTAATCAAGGGATTGTAAAACTGAGAATATTTCAGCTCCAGTAGTTTATATTAAAGTTGCCCGAGTCACAACATGGTCTTTAAATGCCAAAGACAGACATAAATCAAATGTATATGAACAGCAACATAAGGGATCTGTTGTTCTGGTAAATGATATTATAGTATACGGAAATGTGATGTGGTGGCGAAGTCGTGCAGAAGTTTTACAACTGCACTATCGATTTATCACTTTATTTAGAAATATAAATTCAGTTCTTATCATTTTTAAAAGTTACTTTCTTTCACATTTGAATTTCAAGGTGTCCCTCACAGTGACACTGAAGGTGGGGTGGGCGGGGCTACGGGGGGCGGAGGTGGGGGACGCGGTCAGAATGGTATATTAAGAGGAGACCTGCACATGTAAAGTCACTCTACCTCTGCTTCCAGCGAGACAAGAGCTCCAGATTCTGTTGAAGATTTCATCTTTTGTTGAACAACTTCTCAAGAATGGCTTCCAAGTTGTAAGTTATGGTCAATTTATTATTTCATTTGAATCTGTAGAAATTGTGGATAAACTTGTTCTACTTTACTGACACTGTGCAAAAATTCTCTGACCACTGACTACTATTGTTAAAACTTAAATTGCATCCATTACAAAACTAAAACAATATTTTGAAGCAACTTAAGTTTAATTTAATTAATTAAATTTTATTTTAATATAAATGTAAGTAATTAGTCAACATGTTTCAATAGCTGTGATTATATACTTTACTCAGTCTAGGAGCCATCAGGATATGCAAATGTTATTTATCCAAACCACTGTGAAACGAACAGTGTTGATGATGACTGGACTGTTTCTTTATTCAACTAAAAGTAATGAATCAAAACTAATCTTTATTTATGACTTTTTTTCATTTTATTTTTATCCCCAGTGCTTCCAGCAGGCATTTCCTGCTCTGCCCCGTGTGCAAGAAGACACAGCCAAGCCTCTCAGTGCATCTGGCTAGGGTGTGCATGAAGAGGTCTTCGAAAGAGGCCATCCAGGAAGTGATGGAGAAGGAAAAGCAGAATTCCCTTGAACTTCTGCAGTGGGCAGGGTCTTCAGCTACAGGCTGAACTTCAGCTACATTATGCCTGTCAAAGTCTGTCAGCTTAGCCATTTCAGAACCTCTGCTAAAATCATCCTAGTATTTGTAGCGACCATCCAGTGCAGCCATGTATTTTTTGACTTGGCCACTAGCACACCTCATACAGTACAGCTAGTCAATCTGTCACTGACTTTTTAAACCAGTATAATTAATTATTTAATTGAGCTGTTGGTGAAATTTAACAAAATCATGGAACGGCTGAGGTGCCCCTGGGGAGAAGTTTGGGAACTGAAGCGGTGTTCATCTAGCCATCCAACTAGATATCAGTAACGCTTTAGAAAACAGAAGAAGTTATTACTAGTTTTTATTGTGTTACTCTTAATTTGCACATGTTCTAATGTTAAATTGTGTCATTTATTCTAAGTCAAAGTACACTTGCTACCCAGATAAACAGCTTTAAACATTTCTTTGGACTGCCTAAGACTTTCACACAGTACTGTATGTCTTAGAACATAAGAAATTTACAAATGAGAGGAGGCCTTTCGGCCCATTAAACTCATTTGGGAAGAACTTAACTAATAGCTCAGAGTTGTTAAAATCTTATCTAGCTCTGATTTAATCATCTCTCGCAATATAATATTGGGATAATTTATTCTCTTCGGAGGCCTCCATAGAATAATGCATCCATCCCCTCACTTATGTTCAGACAGTCAGAATAACAACAGCATCATCAATTTCACAGCAAGATTTAAAAATTGCTTTAACATAGAGTGATTACAGAAAAAAAGGTAAACAAATATTTACAAGATTATTAAAACGTAATAGACATATTCGTCATTCAGACATATTGTGCTTTTTTAAGAGCAGAAGGGATACATTAAATCACGATTATATTTTGTCCATAATATATATATATATATATATATATATACATATATATATATATATATGGTGGTGCAGTGGTTAGCACTGTTGCCTCATACCTCTGGGACCCGGGGTCGAGTCTCCACCAGGATTACATGTGTGTGGAGTTTGCATGTTCTCCCCATGTTGTCGTGGGGTTTCCTCCGGGTACTCCAGTTTACCCCCACGGTCAAAAACATGCTGAGGCTAATTGGAGTTACTAAATTGCCCATAGGTGTGCATGTGAGAGTGAATGGTATGTGAGTGTGCCCTGCGATGGGCTGGCCCCCCATCCTGGGTTGTTCCCTGCCTCGTGCCCATTGGGAACTGGGATAGGCTCAGGAACCCCCGCGACCCAGTAGGATAAGCGGTTTGGAAAATGGATGGATGGATGGATAAATGAGAACTATAAGTGATTGCTAATTACTGTTAACTAATTTCCTGTATGATCTTTCTCCCCTTCATTGTTAAAAAATAATTATATGTCAGGGGGTCAATCAGTGGAGGCACACGGACACGTTGGCCGGTTATCCTATTTGTTCAACGCCAGCCCAACAAGTAGAGAATTCAGCACCACAGACAGTGACCTGTGTTACTGTGACATCTGGTTCCTTCATTGGCTCTATTTATTTTTCTAGAAATAACTAATTGGCTCTTTTGTAGAAACTTCCAGCCATAGACTTGGTTCCTATATGACGAGAAGATTTTATTTTTACTCAGACTAAGAAACTATAGATACTCAGCTCTGCATACGATCTCCCCTTTACTGCTCGAGCAGGGCTCACGCACATCAACAAATGTCAAGGCAGCAAGTGCATACAAACTTCTCAGGACAGTTATAGGGCCTTCAGGAGGAGTCAAACTGCTGCATCATTCAGAGATACCTTTGTCTAAGACTTGCACTAAAGCATTCTAAGCACTTGGGCATATTTAGTGTCAGAATCCATCCCTGCCTTGTCCTGTTCTCTCTTGTTTGTTCCCATTTGGCAAGCACATGTCACTGGCCATCCTATTCTCTCCTCTGTCTTGTAGTTCCTTAGCCCGTAGTGTGTTTGCCTGCTCCTCGGGCCGCCATGTGGCTTAGTTTGACATGTGATCAAAATTTAGAGTAAACTAATACATGATAGCTTGCCTTAAAAAGAGATCAATGGCAGAACAGGGGCTCTGAACGCAGTCTGCTTTAAAAAGGAATTAACCATCTCTCTCAATATAAAATTGGGATGATTATTCTCTTCAGAGGCATCCATAGAATAGTGTGTCCACCCCTCACTCATGTGTATAGAGGCATATCCTAAGGCTCTGGCAACATTTTTCAGATAAACAAAAGCATCAACAATTTCACAGATAGTTTTAAAATTTGGTTTAATATACAGTGATTGCAGAAAATGATAAATACATTAGGTAATATTAATTAAATTACTGAAATGTGCAGATTAATAGTGAGAAAGGGTTTTTTAATTTAACATCATGATAAATGAGAACTATATGTGATTGCTAATTACTGTTACCTAATTTCCGGTCTGAACTTTCTCCCCCTCATTGGTAAAAGTCATTGTATGTCAGGGTGCCAGTCAATGGAAGCACAGAGACACGTTGGCCAGCTGGCCTATTCATTCAGCACCAGCCCATCAGGTAGAGAATTCAGCACCACGGACAGTGACCTGTGTTACTATGACATCAGGTCCCTTTATTGGCTCTATATATTTTTCTAGAAATAACTAATTGGCTCTTTTGTAGAAACTTCCAGCCTATATGAAGAGAATATTTTATTTTTATTTAGACTAAGAAACTACAGAAAATCAGCTCTGCATGTGATCTCCCCTTTACTGCTCAAGGAGGGCACACGCACATCAACAAATATCAATGCAACAATTACAGATGAACAATTTCTCACAGCTTCAAAAGTTCTGTGTAATTCAGAAATTGTCTAAGACCTCTGCTAGAACATTTTCTGCACTTCAAAATAAATGACAACTGGGTCCATTAAAAGAAGGTGATGCTGCCTGAACCACCAGCCAAGGCGGGGAGGAAAGGGAGGAACACTAGTAAAATGAAGGAAGAAAAGCAGCCCACCCTATCTCATGGTCACGGATACAAAAGTCAGGGAGTGTTATGAAGAAGACACCACACTTAAGACCATTGGTTTTATGCAGTGAATTACACCAGAGGGAGTTTTTGCATTTTAGCTGTGTTATGTAACATTCCTCAGCCTTCATTTGTTTCCACATAATGCAGGACATAATTTAGGGTGCCAAACAAAACAGCGGAACTGCAGTGTAGCCAATTATTTGTTTCAGTAGTTTTAAGATAAATAGAACATAAAATGGTTGTTTTACTTAGGTAAAAATCCAGTTGAAACAGACTTTATTTTAAAAAAGTTACATTGGCTTTAAGTGATGGCACATGTCGCTTTTGTTAATACTGCTTTGATTTTGAGGATGAAGTCTGAAGTGTAGGTGACATGCAGAAGCATGCAATTTGACGTTTGGGGATTGTAGTTTTTAATGGGACAATTTGAATAAGGAATACTGGTGATATGCTTTTTAAGGGGACAGCACACGAAAATTATAATACAGAGTATTAAAAGAACCGCTCTTTAAAGGAACTGAATTATCTTAGTGTATTTTACATCACAAGCACTCTCGGTCCGTTGGGGAGTCCGTCCCACTGTACTTGGAGAATGCTGCCATGCATTAATCATAAATTTCATTCAGTTGTGCGACAGAAGTTCCCTTCTAATGTTTTCTTCAACAAAACAAAGTCCCACGGTAACAAAAGCGCTGAGGCCAGGATCGTTAATTGCAATGTGGGGAATGCAGACCAGCTGGGGTGGGGGATCGTGCTCAGTCACAGTAAAAGGCAAACGGGTAAATTGTGAAAACGCTCTTAATCTAACTACAGCTTCTTGAATTGTGGGAGGCGTGTGTAACATAACGTTGTTCCACATACCAATATCACTACGTATCGGTATCGCAAAACAAAGTTTTAAATGTTAAGATTCTGTCATTCTGAAAATCTGAGTATTTAAGACATTATGTTACATAGCGATTTGTGGAGATAATTGCCCTCGGACAGTAGCGTTCATTTCATATTAAGTCTCTTTAAGTCATTGTTTTATGTTATGCAGGATGAATGTGCGAATTTTAATTAATCATCCTTTAAGGGTTATATGCTTACGGTGTTGTATACTATTCTCGGTGTACAAGTTAACTTATAAAAGTCTGTTCCTCTAATTATAGAATATCCATCCATCCATCCATTTTCCAAACCGCTTATCCTATTGGGTCGCGGGGAGTCTGGAGCCTATCCCGGAAGCAATGGGCACGAGGCTGGGAACAACCCAGGATGGGGGGCCAGCCCATCGCAGGGCACACTCACACACCATTCACTCTCACATGCATTCCTATGGGCAATTTAGCAAGTCCAATTAGCCTCAGCATGTTTTTGGACTGTGGGGGGAAACCGGAGTACCCGGAGGAAACCCCACGACGACATGGGGAGAACATGCAAACTCCACATACATGTGACCCAGGCGGAGATTCGAACCTGGGTCCCAGAGGTGTGAGGCAACAGTGCTAACCACTGCACCACCATGCCGCCCCCATTATAGAATATTATATAGAATAATTATACAAGAGCTATAATTATTATGATGTTATTATTTAATTGTGTGGGCCGTGTTGCTTGATTACATTTGACTCTTCGGCACGTGGGACGCTGCCGGTTTGAAAGACGCGGCTTCACTTGTTTTCTGCACCAAGATGACGAGGTACGTTGCTTTTCTGCTCCCATTTTATCGGATAATTTTTCTTATTTAGTATCTGTCAAATTTGCATGTATATTAAAATATGTTTGGTGAGTAAAGTCAGTATATTGCTTTTAAATAAAGTGATTTTGTTCCGGGGTACAATGTTAATTATATTTAAATTTTATGCGCAAAGTGTAGTTGATATTTCGCTTTTCCGCGTGCGCTTTACTGCGCTTAAGTAAATAATTGCGCTTGCTTGTGAGTAAATTAGTTCATTGCTTTTAAATAAAGTGAATATTGTTGCGGGCTACTGTGTTGGTTATATTTAAATTTTATGTGCAAGTCGGCTAGTTTCCTGTGCCGCAAAGTCTAGATAATATTTCACTTTTGCACGTGCGCTTTCCCGCGCTTTCATGTTGCATTCGGAAGAGGATGCGGGTGGTTGCGCTCGGTGCTGCCTACAGCAATGATATTCCAGCAGACCAGGAGAGGGCAGATGTATTGCAACAAACACAGATAAAAGTAGTGAAGCAAGACCTGAAAAGTTTGTTTGGTGACTAAAATCAGTATATTGCCATTTAGTAAAATTTAAAATTGTTCCAGGCTTCTGTCTTGATTATATGTAAATTGTATGTGAAAGTTAACTAGTTTCCTATGCTATAATGCAGTTGTTCATTGCGAAGGTGTCAGTGCAGAACTGAATTCCATGTGCCAGGAGTGACTGACAGCTCTATTGTATTGCCTGTGTGTTTTTCCTCATTCAGAAACAAACGAATTGCAAAAGCTGTCAGCTGGAGCAACGATCGATACTGGGCAACTTGGGACAAGTGGATGGAAGTGATTGACTGGGAAGATGAGGAAGAGCTGTGCTCCCCAGCAGAATCACCCTCTGACCAGGCTGACCGTTCCATGGTGTCACACACCCGAAAGCCAATTGCCAAGGCAGTTAGCTGGACGGATGATGTGTATTGGGCAGCCTGGGACAAGTGGGATGAGATCATCTG
This sequence comes from Brienomyrus brachyistius, assembly GCF_023856365.1. Lineage (NCBI taxonomy): Eukaryota > Metazoa > Chordata > Actinopteri > Osteoglossiformes > Mormyridae > Brienomyrus > Brienomyrus brachyistius. The sequence continues at coordinate 4,051,001 of NC_064541.1, forward strand.
CTGGGGTGAAGAAGGAGAGTGCTCCCCAGCAACTCCACCCATCAACCAGCCTGGGAGGGATAAGGGGTTAGACATGCATGGGTTAGAGGTTTTTCTGTTAAATGAAAGGACAGTCTCCATAAAGCCTGCAGATGACCACCAAGACAGGCTGAAAATAGGAGCCGTAGTGGTCGACCTCTGCCAGTTTGAGCTAGATGGTGTAAATGATAAATTTGAAATTGTCGAAATACAAATTGGAGAGGTCAAATTGGAGGAGACTGCAGAGAGGGGTTTTAATTCAGAATTTGAATTGGAAATTATGGATGTGGAGATAGAGGTTGTAGACAGTGAATTCCAGCTGAATGCTCTTAATTGGGAAATTGCTGGAACTAAAGTGGACAAATTATTAGTGGAACACCTGAACATAAATAATCTAGAAGCAGGCAGTGTGAAGGTGTCCACATTAAATGGGAATGTGGTATATGTCAATGGTATGTGAGTGTGTTTGGTAATGATGGGTGTGAATGGTGTGTGTAAGTGGTGTGTGTGTGTGTGTGTGTATGAGAATGGTGATTGAATGGTGTGTGTGAGGTAATGGCGTGTGAGTGAATGGTGTGTGTGAGTGACAGGTGTGTGAATGGTGTGTGTGAGGTAATGGCATGTGTGAGTGAGTGTGAGTGGTAATGGCGTGTGTGTGAGTATATGGTGTATGTGAATGGTGTATGTGTGTGAAAATGGGGAGTGAATGGTGTGTGAGTGAATGCTGTGTGAATGGTGTTTATGAATGGTGTGTATGTGAGTGAATGGTGTGATTGTGTGTGTGAGTGACTTGTGTGTGTGTCTGTGTGTGTGAGAGGGTATACCTATCCTTATGAGGACACAATAACGTGATAAATATTCATTTCTTCAGGAAACCAGTCCCCCTAAGGGAAAACTCTATTTTATAAAAATCAGTGACTGCTATGAAAAAACTAAAAATGCAAAATACTCTTGCATTTTACTTGGTTAGTTATGGTTATGGTTAGGGTGGGGGTTAAGGTTGCAATAGTTAGCATTACCATTTTTCCCATAGAAGTGAATGGGCGGGCCCCATAAAGATAGGTATACCCTACGTGTGTGTGTGTGTGTATGATCTGTGTGTGTGGTGTGTGAGCCTGCCCTGTGATGGGTTGGTGCCCCATCCTGGGTTGTTCCCTGCCTTGTGCTGTAGCCTCTGGGATCCATCTGACCGCCTGTTCCAAAAGGCAAATTGATCCCCACAACCCTGAACAGGAGAAGTGGTTTCAGAAAATGGATGAATGTTCCCAGAGGTGTGAGGCAACAGTGCTAACCACTGTACCATGCATATGTATAGGATATGTAGAATAAAACTGCAACAGGTAATCTGGTGTGTGTGTTTTTCACTCTCCCTGCCGGCCCCTGGAGGTTTGGGCTTCCCCTTTGAGTCTGGTGCCTCCCAAGGTTTCTTCCTTTTAGGGAGTTTTTCCTTGCCACTGTCGCCTATGGCTTACTCACTGGGGGCTTTGGGTGGGGATGCTCTAAAGCGCTTTCAGACAATGTAATGTTGTGATAACGTGCTATACTTTATGTAATTTTCTAGTTACTCATGCAAATAAATAATTGTTTGATAACAAAAAACACTTGTTTCATTCTTTTTCCTGCGAGCATATCAGTCACTTCCCTTGTGCTCCTGAATTCAAAAATGAAAGTTTGTCCTGCCCTGCACTTTATTGCCGTGGGTTCCATGGGAATGCGGACCTCTACTTTGGTGGAATCCTGCTGTTGTTGTAGATGGTCTGCTCAAACGCTTTCACGTTGTGTACAAGCATATTTGTTTTTGTATCTCTGTAGAGAAGCATTCTTTTCTTCTACCTGGCAAATCCACAAATATAATAGCAATCCACCAAGGTGCAAGTGCACCTAGCTCTTAAAGAAAATGTTAGAAAAAAATAGTTTATAGCATGTTTACAGCATAAACACAGCAGTGACTGAGTACATCCCGTGTGGACCAGGCGCCTGGCTTTGACTATTTTTCTGCCATTAAACTAGCAAAGGTGGCTTGGCCATGACGTAAAATAACTTGTGCCTTTAAATTGTTAAAGTCCTGTGTCTTGTAAAGTGAGGTATGAAACAGATACCAGGCCATTTCAGTAAGGGTCAGTGTAAGTTTTCTATATGTGATTTTGTGGTTTCAAATATTTCATTGGAATCAATAGTATTTATTGCCAATTCCAGTTGCCAGGTATCTTCAATAATGTGAATAGAATACAAGAACATTTTTGACTAGATTACAGTTAATTGTTATTTTTTCTGTTTAAAAAAGACAATTGCTGTAATTTACATATGACAAAACCTGTAAAAAACATTTTGTAATTCTTTTCTAAATGAAATGAAGATACTTTGTTACTTCCCTTGTGGAAATTCTCTTTTCACCTACCCCATTTTGCCCTACTTGACACACGGGCAGCAAAGGGCAGCCACCTGTAGGGACACCCATGGAGCTGGGGGTTTTACAGCGATTAACAGCAATTTTGCAATACTTTTCTGGCAGCTTTTTTTTGCTAGGAATTTACAGTAAATTCCACAGTCAATTCTACACTAAAACAGACGTCATTCCTAAGCGCAGCATGGACTGCTTCCGGACACAGTATCAAATGCGACTTCCAGAGTCACTTGAGTAAGCTGGAGATGATTCATCCCCGGGTAAGAGAGCCTGCAGTAGGCAGCCTACCAAAAGAGGGCCTTTCCTGTTCCCTTGGTGAATTAGAAAACCAGTGGAGAGAGCTCTCCTGTTGCAGTTTCATAGAGATGAACAACATGGAGAACTTTGGATTGAGGCTTTGCAGTATGAGGGTGCTGAATGAAAAAGGAGTTTCAAAGACGTTGGTCTGCCTGTACTGCCGATTTTGTCTCTGCCCATTTCAGATGTTCATGTAAAGCGTGAATTTACTAATGTGACATTCCTTAAATATAACCACCGAAACAGAACGGTTTGATGAACAGCATCAAACTGTTTTCCTTTTTACAGACAAGAAATAGAGAGAAAATGTATCAGAGCACAAACAGTTTATGAAAATCAACAAGAGATGGATGATTTTTAAACATTTAAAACCCACAAAAAGGGAGGCAGTGAGGTTATGGAGAGTCAGGATGTGAGTGTGTAGTTGTGTAAAGTGCCACAGACACAGAGTACTCAGCTGGTTGGTTGACACTAAATCTTGGTCTGGATTTTTACTTTCTGGACCTGAACTATCCACTGCTGCACTGACCCCCACCTTCTTCTTTTTTTCCCTTTGTCCTGCCTAGCAGCTTTAGCAGAATCATGGTCTGAATGCACTGCTGTGCCAAACATGTTTGCTTTACCATGAGGGGCTCTATAAACTCTGTATAGACTCCTCATGGTTATCGATTTATTTATTTTATTTTTAACACATATAAAATATTGCAGTGGGTGAGCTGGCTGAAGAGGAGGGACAGATTAGGAGGGAAAAAAGAAGGAAAAAGAAAAAAGGAGTGAGAAACATGTCGAGTGGATAAATTCAGAAATGTGAATTTATCCAGAAATGGATGAATTCAGGAACAAACAAAATTAAAGAGTGAAGAAAGTAACACAACTATACAAGCATATAAAATCTTAGTGTGTGCTTGGATGGATGCGTGCAAGTATACGTGCATGTGTGCTCAATTGTGTAGGCGAGATGCAGGCTAGTGTGCGTGTGTTGTGTGCGTGTGTTGTGTGCGTGTGTTGTGTGCGTGCGTTTTCAACATGGAATGTACTAAATAGCAAGGGTGGGAGGCCACAACCACACCCCACAAGAGCCAGAGGTCGGCGAAGACAGGCTCGGGAGGACCAGGGCGTCCGCAGCCCCCAAAGAGCACGGAAGAGCCGGGTCCCCACGTCCCAATAACAGCCGCGCCTCCACTCCAGCCGGGGGAGGAGGGAGGTCCCAGACGCAGCCCCCGCAGCTGTGTAAGAAATTTCTCGAAGTCCGATGTTTAAGTGTTTGACAGAACTTTATTATTCGATGAGCTCAAAGGGAACAGACACTCAGTAATCATGAGTCTCGTGTTATGCTCCCCGAGCAACAAATGCATACATCTTTTACGGCCTAAAATTAGACAGTCATCTGACAAATCAAGGACAAGTCAGATATCTGGACATTCCAGTTACTTCTGCCTTTCAAGGTCCAGGCAGTTCAAAGAAAGTTTGGCCATCTGAAGATACCAGTTTCTTCTACTTTTTCAAGGTCGACCTATCAGCTTAAAACAAGTCTATCTATTTGGGACTTTTCCTTTTGCTATATTATTCTAGGAGTCGTTGTTCTCTTTTTCTACATTTTATATTATCCAATACCATGCATTCATTTTATAATATTTTCTGCAACAGCTTACTTCTCAGGTCGTGCCTTTGCTTTGACCTGGGCCTCTTGCTGAACAAGCAATATATGGCAAACATGTTAATTCCTCTATAGAAAATAGAATTTTCTTACTTAAGCAGATTTGCATTATTGTTTGATACATTCAATTAATGACAAGTAAATTACATTGTTTCAACCACTATGTGTACATCAACAACACTATTATAAACTTAATTGTTAATTACTGATTAGGTAATGCATTTTGCATAATCATCTATATTCCATTATTGATTACTGATTAGCATAATCAAGAATTTTCTATCACACCCCCCCCCTTTGATACAATATGTCAAATTTTGTATCACACCATTGTTTCACCATCAGTATCTTCCTCAGGGAGGAATAATTCTTTGAAACCTATGTAGTCGCCATCATCAGTGGAGATTGTTGTCTCCTCTGAGCACTGCACACAGTCAGCCCTGGGAGGGAGTGCCGGTGGAGCGGCACCAATAGTATCAGTCCATTTTCCTTTGTCGTCCTCATTTCTCCAGCGGCGGTGCAGTGCGTCGACAGTGAGACAGGTGAGCCCACGCAGTCACTCCTTCAACTTTCACAGCGTGCGGGGTGGCCAGCAGGACTTGGAATGGTCCTCTCCAGCGGGGCTGGTTCCAGTGCTTGCGTCTCAGGTCCTTGATCAGCACCCACTCCCCGGGTCGGACGAGCAATGTGTTCGGTCCCTCTGCTGGCTCAGTAGCGGCTATGACCTGCTAATGGAGCTCCTTCAGAGTCTCCTGTAAGCTAGACAGATAGGTTAACAGGTCACCATCTACAGTTTCTAAGTTCACCCGTCCCCCTGGATATGGGACTGGCATTGGTCGTCCTGTCAACATTTCATGTGGTGCCAATCCTGTCTGCTGGTGTGGGCGGCCTCTCATTGCCCCCAACACAATCGGAGGGCTGTCACCCAATCTAGTCCAGTGTCACTACACAGTTTTGCCAATTTTAATTTCAGAGTCTGATTTGCTCTTTCAACAATCCCTCCACTCTGCGTGTGATAAGTGCAGTAGTGTCGAAGGTCGATTTGGAACCACTCAGAGAGCTTGTGGACCACCTGATTAGAGAAATGTGTACCATTATCAGTGGTAATGCGTGTTGGAACACCCCATCATGGGATTATCTCTTAACAGATTTTTTGCAACTATCTGGCCCGTTGCTTGCTTGGCCGGGAAGGCTTCCACCCATCTGGAAAAGAGATCAACAACCACCAGACAATAGCGATAACCTCTACAGGGTGTTAGTTCTATGAAATCCATCTGCAAATGTTGGAAAGGACCCTCAGCTGGAGGAGTTGTTGCAGTTGGTGGCTTCAATGCACGACCCATGTTGTGAGTCATACATGTGGAACACCTGGAAACAGGCAGACTTTGGGAGGAAAGGAAGGTTAGTTGTTTGTTCCCTCCAGACCCCATCACTCCCCAACACTCCAGCTTTTTGTTTCCAGTTTGCTTTTTCCTCTGGCGTTGCCCCTGTCTGCAGGAGAGAAAGGTCAGCAGGATTAGTAGTAATGCACATCATCAGCTTCACTGGGGCCTCTGGGTCCGTGGCGGCTTTCTTTGCCCACCAATCAGCCCAGTTGTTCCCCACACTCACCTCGTCCTTTTGCTTAGTGTGTGCCCTACATTTCACAATGGCCAATCGTTTTGGCAGCTGAATGGATTGGAGAAGGTCCTGCACAAGTGAGTGGTGTTGAATAGGTTTGCCTAAACTTGTGAGAAATCCTCTCTGTTTCCACAGTGCCCCATGGTCATGACAGACTCCGAACGCATACCTTGAGTCAGTAAAAAGTCACTTTTTGGTTTCTCATTTTATTACAAGCCTGAGTTAGGGCATACAGCTCTGCTGCCTGCGCGGACCATGTCCTTGGTAACTTCCCTCCTTCTATTAGTTCCCCATTCGGCCGGACAACTGCATATGATGTGGAGGGCTCCCCATTCTCCAGCCGGAGTGAACACCCATCCACAAAAACCAGGTCTCCCTCTGTTAGGGGGTCCTCTTCCAAGTCATCCCTAGGCTTTGCCAATGCCTGGGTCGCCTCAATGAAATCATGCTCGTCACCTTCAACCTCAGTGGGAACTAGTGTAGCAGGATTGACTGCCCCACATCGCTCTATCGTCACGTTTGCTAAAGTTAGCAAAACGTTCTGATAATGGATCAGCCTAGCAGCAGTTAGGTGAGAGGTTTTCGCCTGAGTCAGAAGGGCATGTACTGCATGAGAGGTGCGGACCTGGAGAGGATGCATTTGCACTAAATCAGATGACATTAACACAGCTTCAGCAGTGGCTGCCACAGCCCGAAGACACGCAGGGAGGGAGCACGCCACAGAGTCCAACTTCCTAGAATAGTAAGCAATAGGTCGGAATCGGCCCCTGTGCTCCTGTCCCAGAACAGCAGTCATGAAACCACCTCTTTCATCCACACACAATTGAAACGGGCGTTTGTAATTTGGGACCCCCAATGCCGGGGTCTCACAAAGTGCCTGCTTTAGATCAGTGAATGCCCGCTCGTTATTATCTGTCCATTCAAACACATCCTGGGGTCCCAGTCCCTTACCATGCATTAGGTCTTGCAGGGGCTGGGCCCTTGTGGCAAAATCTTGAATCCATGGACGGCAATGCATCGAACATGATAAAGGCTATGGAGGTGAATGGCTGGACGCACCTTCAGTGCTTCGGACACAGGCTACACCTGGCAATAGGTACGTTATGTTTATTTTTAATAACTTTGAGACAGAGAGAGAGAGGTCTGTCTGTGTGAGTGAGTGAGTGAGTGAGAGAGAGAGAACAATCTGCATTATTATGCGGTTATTTAGCTGTTGTAATATAATCATGAATTATTTTTGTACATCTATTTTTCCAAGAAAACGCAGTGAAAGGTGACAGCCGGATCAGCCGTGCAACAGGTGTCTGCAAAAAGTTGGTGTGCCACTTCTCACATAGCTGGAAACAGAGAGTGGCACTTGAGCAAGCCCAGAAGCGCCTCAACCTTCCAGTCCACGAACTCATCACTGAGTGTCAAACTAGATGGGGGTCTAGGGTGCTCATGATTAGCAGGATTCTGGAGCAGCAGAAAGCACTCCACGAGGTCCTCTCAGAGGACAGAAACACCCGGCACCTAATTCTTGGATATCAAGATCTGGATGTGCTGCACAGCAAGGCACTGGGACCACTGCATGAATTCACGGATGCTCTGTCAGGGGAGGATTACATTAGTGTTTCACACATCAAACCAGTACTCAGCCTGCTTAACACAACCATCTTGGCACCAGAGGAGGGTGATACAGACATGACCAAGTCCTTAAAAAAGAAAATTTTGGAGTACTTGAACAGCAAGTATGAAGAGAGAGTTACACAAGAGCTCTTGGATGTGGCATCCTTCTTAGATCCAAGATACAAGACACAATACATCAGTGTCAACGACGTCCCCATCATCAAGGCCAGACTGGTGTCAGAGATGAAGATGATGGAACACAAGGTAAAAATAATGGTTAGAATGGAGTAAATGAGAAGAATTCCTTCCATTTAAATGCATTATCTTACATTTTAGTAAATATTTAAGTTTAAATTTAGCTGAATTGTGTTGTTCATACAGTAATGATCATTCATATATAAAACTAATTAAATTCTTTTTTCTTGTTTGTTCTTTTGTTTTTACTATTTTCTAGCATTCTGTTGAGTGCAGAGAGACCAGAGTGGAAGAAGTTTCAACCCCACCCACCAAAAAGGCTAAGAAGTCCTTGGGAAGTTTCTTCAAAAGATCCACCGCAAGTGCAACAGTACCAATCGATCCCACTGCTGCCATAGAAGCTGAGCTGAGTGCCTACATCCAGTCCCCCACAATTGACAATGACGAGGACCCCCATCTGTGGTGGAGATTAACTCACAAAGTCAACTTTCCCCAGCTCAGCAACATGGCAAGAAAATATTTGTGCATGCAGGCCACCAGCTCTCCCTCAGAGAGAATTTTTAGTGCATCAGGCAACATTGTGAGTTGTCAGAGGTCCTGTCTGAAGCCAGACATGGTTAACAAGCTAGTGTTCCTGGCAAAGAATCTGTATAAGTTGTGCTGCCTGTAACTACCTCTCTGTTAGTAGCAAATGCATTTTCTGCATACAGTTATGTGATCTTTTGAAGAATATAAATGTTGCACTTCAATGCACTTTCAATGTTCCACCAGCTGCTGCATTTGTTATTTATTGTTAAAGCAGAGCTGCAGTAAAATGTTTGATTTGTAATTTATTTTTTGGGTAATTTATGTTAATGTTGATGACTGGCAGTGAGTTCTTAAAAATAAAACTACACTTTCCAAATTTTTTTGTATTATGATGTTTTTATTTTTCTGAGAAATACTTGGTTTTCGCCGAACCCGTAGTCATATCGTATCGTATCGATATCGAGATATCAGGCATGAAAATCGAGATATGAAATTTTGTCCATATCGTTCAGCCCTATCGGTGACTCAGTATAGTCCTGTGGCATGACTGTCCAGGTGTACCTTTTCCTTTTAAAGGTGTGTGCAAACCAGTACTGAGAGACTGGGTGAACGGGAACAGAGAAGAAAGCAATTGCCAGATCAATAACTGAAAACCATTTAGACTCTGGGGGTATGGATGATAGAATGGTGATTGGGTTAGGGACTATGGGTGTTCGCGGATACACTGAGTCATTTACCCCGCTTAGGTCCTGCACAAATCTCCAGGACCCATCTGCTTTCTTTACTGGCAGGATGGGGGAGTTCACTGGAGAATAGCTTATCTCAACTATGGCCCCGCGAGCCAGCAAATCGCCATGCACTTTTTCAATTCCCTCTTCTGCTTCTCTGGAGAGGGGGTACTGCGCGCACTGTGGTCTGTACTGAGACTTAGGCATTACCCGTAGAGGTTCAGCCGTCACAATTTGTCCAAAATCGTTTTTCCCTTTTGCCCAAAGGTGTTCTGGGATCTCATCCAGCCATGCTGGTGAATCCTCACTCTCTACAGATTTCCCTTTTGTTCTATCATCGCAATGAATTTCCCGTTTTACCTCAACAATTAAAACCTCGTCATACCTTTGTACAGTCCCGTCCTTAGTTACCCATCTACCTTTCTCCACATTCACCCAATCATCTCGCTCCTTACACTCTTTTACCCATAATCTTACTATTTTTTCCAGTTTTTACCTTCTACCTTTCCCAAGGAGACATGTGGAACGCCTTCATCTCCAGCGCAGAACCAACGAAGCTGTTGTTCATGGAGTGTCACAGAAGCAGCAGTGGCTTGATGTCCCACATAAATACAGTCAATTTGAATCATTTCTGTAGGAAATCCGTTCCCCATGAAGTCTTGCATATCATCCACATCGTGTTGTGTGGGGTTTTCCACACAAGTGGCTGTGCAGTGGAGTCGTGGTGCTGGTAGACGTCGTCCAGGTTCATCACCTCCTGCCAGAAGCGGTGTCCTCCCACCTCTCGTGGATCTGGGAGGGAGTTGACCACCTCTCTCAGCTCAGCCAAGTCCCAGTTGCGCTGGACGTACACCATCCTTGGTGCTCCATCAGGAGCAGGGCCCCTTGGGTCAGGCATCTCCACCAAGGGGTACAACTGCGATGGCTGTGAGGCTGAGTCTCCCCCCCTTTGCAGCAGTCTCTGGCTCTGTCTCAGCGGCAGGGCTCCTGCTTCCCCCACTGCGTCATCTTCTTCCTTCTTCACTGAGGGAGGGGCAGTGGCCTCCACAGACGCCGGTGCTGCTGCAGCTGCTCCTAGCTGAGGATGACAAGCAGGGGGTACAGAGGTATCTCTTCCTTTTTCTTCTTAGTATTCTGTAACACCATGCTGAGGGATTGGGCCTGAGCCTCATTTTTAGCCCTTTCAGCGTTTAACTCCGCTGTCTCCCTGGCCAATTTGTCCCACAGTCCCTTACTATTTGCCTTTTCCTTCTCTAACTCTTTCAATTTAGCCACATATATCCACTTTTCAAACTTATCAATATCCCCATATTTTCCACAACATCCCTTTTTGCTTTGTATTACACGCTTTGCATGCTGCATTACTGTTGGGTGGAACCACGGGCCACGGGCCAGCGCCCACTTGTAATTTTATTACATTTGGCACATTCTTTGCTAAAACTCCCTCCCATCTGCCTCGACCACATCGCGACACGTACGTTTCTCGCCTGGCTTTCAACAACTGTGTTTTCTCATTTGTTTTTCAAATTTTGTCATACCCTCTGGGTTGTATGCAGGATCTGGAGCCCATTTGTTTTCTTTGCTATTTGAACTGCCCATGACTTTTCCTATCTGTTCACCAGTTACCCTCAACAAGGCACTTCAGGAAATTAAGCAGTTTACTTCGTTGCGAAAGCAGAAGCAAGTTTCTTCGTTGCAACAGAATTTGCGAGAAAGCAAAAGCAAATTCCTTCCTTGCGATAGAGCAAGCTATTTATTATGAACACAAACGAATACTTTGATTTAGCAGATTGGTGAATAATATAATTAATATTTTATTATGCACACCAGACACACATTCCAGCAATATAAATTTTGACTTGTGTCAGAGAGAGGAAGGATACCGCTTTCGTCAAATTGACAGGTCGGGTCAAAGGTCACGTTCAAAAGTTCAGTGGGCGGAGCTTATGTTGTAGTGGGTTGAGCTTGGTTGTGTAACTGACGCAATAGCATATGGATTTAATTATTTATTTAAATATTTTTTTTTTGTCTTCTTCCCCGGGGGTTGGTTGTGTAACTGCTGCAATGGTATTTGTATTTAATTATTTATTTATTATTTTAAATGATTGTGGCTTAGGGGGCATGGGTTGGTTGTGTTAGTGCTGCAATGGTATTTGGATTTAATTATTTATTATTTTAAATGCTTATTTTAAATGTTTATTATTTTAAAATGATATTGAGGAGAGTGCTTATGAGTGTGTATTATTTTAAAAATGATATTGATGAGAGTGCTTATGAGCGTGTGTTATTTGAATAAGTTATTATTATTATTATTTTGTGGTGCGCGGGCGGGAGTGAGCGTGGCTGGGTTACCTGATGGAGCGCGAGCGTACGGTGTGCGGTAGCGTGGTAAGGTCCCCGGGCTTCGGAGAATCAGCAAAGGACTTATTCACATACTGGTGCGGTAGCGCGGAAAGGTCCGCACGGCTTTGGATAATCCTCGGAGAGAGCGATGCGGGAGAGCTGAGAGGCGTGCTGCTGCACGAGTCTGAGAGAAACTGTGAGAGACTGTGGGATAAAATGGTAAAGTTGGAGCAAAGAATGAGAGGAGGAGGTGCAGGGTCTATCGTCCAATAAAAACGCTCGGCGCTAGTTTTGACCGTGTGTTTTTTCCTCACGCGAGCGTTTGTATCACATCGGCGTATGGCGCCAATTTGTAAAGGTCATAAGTCGAGACATACATCGAGTTTGTCAATTTGTCCGGCAGTAAATTCTGCAGGGCCGTGCCACCTGGCCATCGAGGCGCCCCCCTACCCGGCCACGCGGGTCATACATCGAGTCTGACACTTTTGCCCTCCAGTAAATTCTGTTTAAAGTTTTGTTTTCACATACGTCCCAAATTACAGATAATTTTCTTACACAGGCACGAGTAGCATCATCAAGGCCGTACCACCTGGTCATACATCAAGTCTGACAATTTCCCCGCCAGTAAATTCTGTTTATAGTTTTGTTTGTCATACATGACCGTGCAGATATGGGGTGACAGAGACAATTAAATTGTATTACGTCGAGCGGGGGGCCTTTTCCTCCTCCTAGAGGCACAACGCCTTACCAAAGTTTGTACCAGCCAAAGAACCACAAGTTTCATCGAGACCTTACCCGGTAAGTATATTATTTCTTTTATTCCTGTTATAAAAATGCTATTCAATTAAAAAATAACATTCTAATAATAGGTATTCTCTCTTTTTTTTTCTATGTACGAGAGAGAGAGACTACGCCGACCGGTCAAGAGAAAATCTGCGAGAGAATCAACAGGTATGGACGGAGCAACACCCCCAGCGGCTATACCCGAAGCCTTATTAAATGAAATAGCCATTATCAACAATGCTAATAATGAAAATGATGCGGATTACTCTGCTCAACACGACTCGCCACCAGCGGCGTCTGCTGAAACACTGGCCCAGGACCCCTGTTTTCTCCCATCCTTAGAGACATTAACAAGCATGTTAAATGAAAGGGGTTCTGAAGCAGAAGCGGGGCTACCCCCCACCGACGAGGTCGCATACGGAGCAACACCCCCAGCGGCTATACCCGAAGCCTTATTAAATGAAATAGCCATTATCAACAATGCTAATAATGAAAATGATGAGGATTACTCTGCTCAACACGACTCGCCACCCGCGGCGGCCGATGAAACACTGGCCCAGGACCTCTGTTTTCTCCCATCCTTAGAGACATTAACAAGCATGTTAAATGAAAGGGGTTCTGAAGCAGAAGCGGGGCTACCCCCCACCGACGAGGTCGCATGGTCCCCCGCGGATTCTGAATTGTGGGAGGCCTTGTCAGACGTGGAATTTCTTCTCGATGCTGAGGAGATTGAAAATGAATTTGGGCTGGGACAATTTGAAAATGTTCAACAGGAAGGTGGCGGTCCCGTCGCTGACGTGGATCCCCAGCCTGACGGGGTCATTCAGCGGCGCAGATTCAATAACGTACAGATTAGACGGATTCTAAATATCCCCCATCCTAGAAACGAAGGCAATTTCCGCGAGTACTATGAAAATGTAATCGAGGGGTTTCAAAATATTGTGAATGAGGCGATTCCTTACGCCGTATGGGGAGCCTATATACAGGTCACCCTGCGCGCTGACTTTTTAAACGACGAGCTGTCGCAAATTGTACGGTATGGGGAGGGGGAGCTGACAGACTTGCAGCAACTGCTGGATCGCCTGGTGCAGTCTAATCAAGAGATTTTAAACGATTCCAACCTAGAAGTAATCGTAGACGTAATAAATATCCCACGCGGCGGTGCGAACAAACGTAAACTACAGACCATGTTAGCTTCAGAAATAATTTCTAAAAAAGCCAGACACATGTTTATCATTAATAACAACACCAACGCGTGTTTCGCCATAAACTTGGCGCATCTGCTGCACGAAAACTTGGCTGACGCCGAGGCTGAAAAGCTCGGCCTGGAGTTACAGGAGAAAGCGGGATTCAGCCCCGACCACACAGTCGCTTTGAATGACATTATCAATTTCGAGAAAATCATTGATTGCAAAGCAGTGGTGTATTATCAACAACCTTATTCAAACAATCTCCAAATTTACCAGACACCCACGCCTACCGACGGTAGACGGCTGGTGTATTTCTTTTTACACAATCAGCATTTTTACGGCATTAAAAGCGTAAAGGGGTTCTTAGGGGTGGGGTACGTTTGCACGAGCTGTTTCAAAGGGTTCGACTCGCCTCACAGTCATCGGTGCGAAAAGTTCTGCAACGTCTGTCAGACTAATTGCAAAGAAGGTGAAAGCACACCAATGATACTGTGTGAGCGCTGTAATTTCAGATGCTTAAATGACACGTGCTTTGAGCGTCACCGTACGCCGAGGGTCTGCCCAGTTAGGGGGGAGCTCGCTAGCCCCTGTGACAAGTTCAGAAAATGCAAAGCCTGCGGGCTCAGATACTACCAAAGTCCCGAGAACCCAAAACCGCACTCGTGTAAAGCAGTAAAATGTAATATCTGCGACGCTAAACTCCACACGGCCGTGTCAGACATATCCACCCCACATCTCTGCTATCTAAATCCTCCCGAGAAGCCTAACATAGGGGAACGGGCCGAAAGGGGTGAGGGGCGTAAAAAGCCCCCCGAATATGTGTTTTTTGACTTTGAAACATCTCAGAGGTCGGGTACCCATATCCCGGTTTACGTGTGCGCCATCTCCGATCAGAACGAGACAATGACCGCCGAGGGGCCCAACTGCGCGCTACAGTTTCTCAGACATTTCAGGGCGCCCTGTTATAGAGGCGTCTGTTTCATTAGTCACTACGGTAAGGCATTCGATAATTACATCATACTGAACGCGATGGTGAAGGAAGGCGTGGAACCGCGTGTGGTATCGCAGGGGAATAAAATCATCCTCATCCTGGACAGCGTGTTTGAGCAAAGGTACATCGACAGTCACTCCTTTCTAAGCATGCCGTTGAGAAAAATCCCCGATGCGATGGGATGCTCGACTCAGATGCGAAAAGGCTATTTTCCGCATCATTTCACAGACGTGGAAAACTTTAATTACTTGGGGCCCTACCCCCCTCCCGATCAATTTGGGCCCGATCAAATGTCCGGCAAAGAACGCGACAAGTTTTATCAATGGTACGACAGTGTAAAGCACCAGACCTTTAATTTTCACAAAGAGATGATCGCTTACTGTAAGAACGATGTGGAGATTCTGAGAGAGGGCTGCTTGCGCTTCCTGCGGGAGTTTAAAACGCTCACGGGTTGCGATCCCTTCTCCGCGGCCACCATCGCTTCGGCCGCGTTGCTAGTTTACAGGACAAATTTCCTGCCCAGAGATACGATCGCGATCCCGGATGTATGGGATTACAGGAGGCAATACAAAAGTTATTCGAGCGTGTCCATCCAGTGGCTGGAATTCATCGGGCGCGCGCGCGGCATCGAAATTCGACACGCGCTGCGCGGGGGTGAAGTGAGTGTGGGGCGCTTTCACCTAGACGGATACGCCGAGATTGAGGGGGAGAAATGGGCTTTCGAGTTTCTAGGCTGTCAGTTTCACGGCTGTCCTACCTGCAACAACGAACACGATATCTGCCCCCTGACCCGCGAGAGCTTCGGTGCCCTGTACGTTAAAACAAGGGAAAAACTCGAGTCGTTGCGGCAAGAGTTTAATATGAACGTGGAATCCATCTGGGAACACGAATGGGCTCACGCTAAAACTCACGACCCACAGGTACAGCGTTTCCTGTCAGACTTTGAGCCCCCTGAGCCCCTAAGGCCGCGAGAAGCGCTGTTTGGGGGTCGGACGTCGGCGATTCGCCTGCGTTACGACGTCACGGGGCAAGAGCGCGTCCGCTACGTGGATTTCACGTCGCTGTACCCGTACACTCTGGCTAAATGTGAATTCCCCGTGGGGCACCCGGAAATCATTCATTCGAATTTTAAGCCTTTGAATGAATACTTTGGCCTGATCAAAGCCACGGTCAACACCCCGCGCGAGCTGTTTTTCCCCGTCCTACCCAGCAGACTGCCAAATGGGAAACTAGTGTTTACCCTCTGCAGGACATGCGCGATCGAGAACAGACAGGAGGGGACCTGCGGGCATTCCGACGCAGAGCGGGAGCTAACAGGTGTCTGGGTCTCAGCGGAGGTAAATCTGGCTTTAGAGAGGGGCTATTCGGTCGTGAAGGTGCACGAAGTGTGGCATTTTCCCCAGACCAGCGGCGACCTGTTTAGAGATTACATTAAAACCTTTCTCAAAGTGAAGCAGCAGGCTTCGGGCTACCCCGACGACGCGACCGATGACGTGGGTCGCAGGGAGTACATAAAAAACTATCTCGAGCGTGAGGGGATCGAATTGGAGCCCGATCAGATAGTGTCTAATGAAGGGAAGCGGCAAGTGTCCAAACTTCTGCTTAACTCTCTGTGGGGTAAACTGGCGCAGAGGAGCAACATGCTCCAGACATGTATAGTGTCTGACCCGGGGGAATTTTTTAATTTTTTCTGCTCGGACCTGTACGAGATTTCCAGCTTCGCGTTTGTCAACGACGAGGTCGCCCTCATCCGCTGGCGTTTCAAGTCTTCCTACAAAGTGCCGCCGGGAAAGACTAACATATTCATAGCGTGTCAAACTACCGCGTGGGGTCGGTTGACGCTTTACAAAGAACTGGAAAGATTGGGGCGGAGGGTGCTGTATCACGACACCGACAGCATCGTGTACATAAGCAGGCCTGGTGAATATGACCCGACCTTAGGCAATTACCTGGGCGAGCTGACGTCCGAATTAGCCCCCGACGAATACATTGCTTCGTGGGGTGCGCTGGGACCAAAAAGTTACTGTTACCGACTCAACAACGGGAAAACACAAATGAAATGTAAGGGTATAACTCTAAATTACGAAACCTGTCAAAAGGTAAACTTTGACAGTATGATCGGATTGATTGAAAACTACATCGGAGGTTGTAGGAATAACCCCGCTATAATGACGCAGTACAACAAAATCGAACGCGACATGAAAAGCTTTCGCCTGTTTAATAGGCCTCTAGATAAAAAGGTCAGGGTCGTCTACGACAAACGCAGATTGCTGGCTAGCGGGGAAACTCTGCCTTTCGGTTACTGAAATGTAAAACTAGCAGCATCGCAAAAGGGCTTTTAAAGTTTTTTCTAAAAATCAAAGATGTTCATTTGTTTTAAAATGAAAAGTTTTTTCCAAAGATGTTTTTAAAATCAAAGATGTTTTTAAAATGTTCCTAG
The DNA here is from genome assembly GCF_023856365.1 of Brienomyrus brachyistius. Classification (NCBI taxonomy): domain Eukaryota; kingdom Metazoa; phylum Chordata; class Actinopteri; order Osteoglossiformes; family Mormyridae; genus Brienomyrus; species Brienomyrus brachyistius. Next base: position 4,067,803 of record NC_064541.1, read on the forward strand.
TAAGATGTTTTTTATTTTCAAACTTGTGTACTGAAATGTTTTGTACATTTATCACAAGAGTTTTTATTAAAAACTTACCCATGCCCTCTGTGTCTGTGAAAGCTGACACCCCTCCAGCAGTGGTTTGCACGTGTGTGTGTGTGTGTGTGTGTGTGTGTGTGTGTGTGTGTGTGTGTGTGTGTGTGTGTGTGTGTGTGTGTGTGTGTGTGTGTGTGTGTCCTCGGAAAGATTTAAAAGATTAGGGCAGTATTTACCGTTTCGTCAGTGTGTTTTTTTTTTTTTGCAAAATGATGGGTAGCGGCGTGAGAGAGGTCGACTTTGATCACCGTTTAGAACTCCCGTTTACGGCTATAATCGCAGGGGCAAGTTCTTCGGGGAAAACCTATTTCACTAAAGAAATGCTTTTAAATCAGAGTAACTGTTTCATAGGGGGCCCCGTTAAAAAAATTGTGTGGTGTTTCGCTTCCCATCAGCCGCTTTATGATGAACTACGCGATCGGATCAGCGAAATTGAATTTATACAAGGGCTTCCCAAAAGCTGGGAGGATGAGGAGCGCTTCCCCTCAGGCTCCTTGATAATCATCGATGATTTGATGGACAGCGCGTCCGAAAACAAACTCGTGGCAGAAGCTTTCACGAGGTTCAGACATCACCGTCAAATCTCGGTCATCTACCTGGTGCAGAACGTATTTCACCAGGGCAAGTACAGCAGGACTATAGCCCTAAATACGACTTATTATTGTCTGTTTAAGAATGTGCGAGACAGAATGCAAATCAAAGTTTTAGCTCAGCAAATGTTTCCTTGGCAGAAAAAGTTTTTTCTAGATGCCTACCATGAGGCCACAGGGCCCGCGCACGGCTATTTATTGGTCGATTTGAGAGCCACGTGCCCAGAAGAGTTCCGACTCAGGACCGGATTATTACCGGGGTCGTTACCCATCGTCTTTCTACCGGCGAGCCATTGATTTATCACTACTAAGCTATGTCCGAACATCTCAGGAAACACCTGCCGACCCTTAAAGTTTTACAGAGGACGAGGGGGGTGAAACGTAAAAAGATTCTTACGGCTGACCCATCTAACGACATAATTTTGGCTCTCTCCGAAATCTGTCTCAATCTCATAAGAGGTCGCATACCTTTAACCGTAGCTCAATTTACCAAACTCAAGAAACAGAAAAGATTGATTAAACTTTTCGCATGTAAGAAAAACAGCGTCGCTAGGAAACGCGTGGCAATTCTTCAAAAAGGAGGATTCTTATTACCGCTCTTATCAGTGGCTCTGCCATTCGTTACAAGCCTGTTTGCCGGTAAGACGGCTAACTAGCCTTTTCCAGCAACATGAGCCAAGTCAAGAAAATGTTTATGCTCAGCCCCCAGCAACTGCGTACGCTGACCCAGAGGGCGACCCCGCATACCATCGGGGAATCGGCCCTGGGTGAACTCGAACACCAGATGCAGGGTTTAATAAATCAGCCGGCTATGCATCTGGATGAAAAAGTGAAGAGATACAACCAATTGCTACAGAGGTATCTGAATCTAGCCCGAAAAGAGGAAAATCAGGGGCGAGAAATTGTCCTTACAGAGCGGAAAGAAAAAACGGACGAGGAGGAGGAGGGGAGACAGCCTGACGGCGGCGGCGCGACTGGGGACAAATCTGTACAGGAAGTTATCCAGCAAGTGGCGCCTAGGGCTAGAAAGAACGTGGGGTACATCTTGCATAAACTGCTCGATTCCGACGGGGCGGTACGTTGGACCCAGTCGGGTGAACTCATCATCAGAGATAGACCCATTAAAGGTTCCCATATTTTAGATTTGATGAAAACTTTATCGCAGCCTAAATCCCACGCCGGCGGATATCCTAAAGGCTGGGAACCCTTTTTAAACGTGATATCAGAATTAAACATCCCCCTCACGAGCGTGGGTAACATCCAAGCCAGGAAAGCCCTAAGTCATCTTAAAGATTACGGCGGAAGGGATCCCTCGCCTCCCTCCTCCCCTCCTGTGAAACAGAACCTCGGGAGACGTAGAAAACGTATTGTTGACGACTCACCACCACCGCTTGAGGGAACCCCTCACACACCGCGCGATTCCTCCCCAGAATATCGTTTATGGCCTTTAAAGGGTACTCCTTATGCTCCGTGGATAGATTACAACGATTAAGTGTTTTATATACGTGTGTGAAAAAGAATTAAAACGCGTCGGTTAATAAAATGTAAAATTTATTGAATAAAGGGTGTCACGTTTTTATTTTTTCCCCAACATGAATCTAACAAGCATAACAATCTTTAAATAGTTTTAACGAACATACATTTTGCGGCTTTGAAAGTTTATCGGCATTAACACGGCTAATACACTTGTGATATTTCTTGATAAACTCGGATACTAGAGCGTCGTTTTTCCTCAAGTCGTCAGAGTACAACATCATAGTCTCTTGAAATGAAAGTCCCATGAAGCGCCGGTAGAGGAAAAAGGCGACGTGGGCCCCGCACGTGGAAGAAAAGTCATGTTGAACTTGACGCGTATTATACCTTATTTCGGTAGCGTGCCTCCCCAAGAAGCTCATAAAACTCTTTGGGTAGTAAGGGGAATCGGGGGGATAACCGTAAGAATCAAAGAAGGAGGCTTTGCCCTCTTGGGGCTCCAAAATTATCCCGATCCAGTGTTCACCCTCTCTATTCTGGTCATGCGTGTTTGCGACCAGAAAAGCGGGCCTGGTCTCTATGCGGGTGGGTAATAAATCGCTAGGCCACACGCCTCCAAAAGCATCCCCCAGCAGGGGCCGTAAAACGCATTCCAGCTGGTGAGTGTTCATGATGATGATGATTAAAAGTCCACCAGAACCTGTCTCTTGGCGTTTATTTCAATCACGCTGTCGAAGCAGGCGTAGACGATGAGACTCATGGTTCGAGGTAGTGGGGCTCTGAACCTTAAATCCAGACGGCACGTGCCGCTGATGGCGGGTGACAGGGCACCGCCGTCCAGCTCGTCGTCTCGGGAGAGATTGAGAGCAAATAGCGAGTATCCGTTTTCAAAATCCTCGCGGTTGATGCATAAGGGCGAATCCTTTAAATGCCTGTTTGTAGCCAGGAAAAGGTTGTAAAACTCTCTGACCGACTGCCTCGCTCTAAAATCGGGCTGGAACGGTTTGCTGGGTATGTGTCGCCCGTTGACTGAGAGGCTCAGAAATTCCAGGTCACAATGCTGAAACCTGAACGGGTTTCTGTTTCGCGTGCCCACGAACGCGGCGTGGTCCACGATCCCCAAAACGATGTAGCGCGGTAAGTTGCCCAGGAAGAGGTTGTCCTGCGGGCAAACCCGCGATTGTGCGGGCAGCGTATAATTTTTAACGACTACCCTGCTTATAGGGTACAGGGCATTTGCTTTCATGAGAGCGGCCGAGTGACCCAGTGACACCGCCGGGGAGACCTCCACTTTTTTCACAAACAGGCTGGCCCTCAGTATTTTCAGCTCGTAATCGGTGTCATTTCTACACATGAGACTAAAGTCGCTTTTAGCCTTTACAAACTTTAAGCGTATATCCACGTTGTTTAACAGCATTCGTTCGCTGAAAAAAATATCGGCGTGTATAGGACCCATCAGAGAAAACTCCTGAGAGTTTCTACAGAAGGCGGCTCGCTTCTGTAACCCCACGTTGGGGCCCTGCGCTGAGACGTCCACGCTATCCAAGTCGCCCCCGACGTCTTTGTACGAGAGCCCTGCCGAAAACTGACTCTCTAGCGTATCCGTAGAAAAATTGAGCAGGGTCTCTATGACTGACCTATAGGGGTGCGTGGCCGACGAAGAACTGATCAGGACGTCGTTCAGACTCACATCCAGCTGGGAGAATATGCCGTTTAGCGGGTACTGTATAATACCGCAGGGGTCGGCGTCAAGCAGGGGGGCTCCATCGGCCCTAACGATCTTGAGCCTTAGATATAGCAGTGTAGAGTTGAGGTCCACATAGAAATTGCCCGACCCCGGTATTAGGAAATCCAAAACATCCTGATCGGTAATGGAATTTAATGGGTTGATTTCTACATAATTGGTCTGATCTATGGATAATTGCGTCATAGGGGCCGCAAACAGGTCCAATTCAGATTTGGTACATTCAGCCGAGAGCCGGTGAGCTAGAGCCATTCTTGTTTACGCTGCGTTTTCTCTCTCTTAAAATATGTCCCCGGGGGGTTTCCTGTTTCTCTTGGCGGATGGAGACTTGGGAATCCTGACGCCTCTGCCAGATTTATTTTTCTTTTTTTTTTTATGACCTTGCAGCAGGGCTAGAGGTGCTTGGGCTCTCGTTCTACTCCCCCTCCTCCTCCGAGAGAGGAATAGCAGACCCGACCCTTCCTGCTTGGGGTCACCTGTGTTTGTAAAACGGCCGCTGACTACAGAGCTGACTAGATCCGATCCTATTCCTTTGACCGCCGATTTCAAATGAGGTTTCGCTATATCGACCCCACGCTTAAGAAAGGGTAAAACGAATCTAAAAGCCCTACTGAGCATGGACCCCAACCCGCGCCCGTACATCACGGGGCTCCCCGCAAAACCGGGGAGCCCATGTCCCGCCTGACTGGTGTAATACGTAATAAATCTCTGTGGATTGTGGTAAGCCATTGTTTTCTTTTTTTTTAAACGGGGCGAAAGTGCAGTTTGACGATCGTTTTTCCGTAGGAGAAATTAATCAGAGTATTCTGATCATTCTTTATCTCGATATGCAAATTCTGTAGGCTCTGCTTGTTCACCGGTACGTACTGCAGCTTGTGGAACGGCAAAGTGACTACGTCGCCGAACGCACCGTCTATTTTAACGGTTCTGAGGAGCGGGACTACAAATTCCCCCACGTGCTGCGGTTCCACGATGTTACAGTAGACGTACATATTGTAGAATCCCGCGTGAATGTCGCCCGGGTAGGGTGAGGTCGACCCGCTACCTCCTCCTAGGTTATACCACTGACCCGGCTCAAAGCCCAGCATGTAGGCTAGAGTAGGTTTAAATTGGATCTTGTATTTATGGTTTCCCGTCATATTAACCCTTCGTGTAATCTCGCTGTATGAGAAGGAAACTTCGGTACCTAATTTTTTTAACGTAGCGTTGATTTCTGTCACAATCTGTTTCAGAGATTCATAATAGCCCACTTTAATTTTCCGAGGAAAAAGGTAAGGTAGGTCCACTAAAGGATCGGCCGCTCTCTTTGCCTCCGCCTCCGTATCCCGCAATTCAAAAGTATTATCCGGGTGTGTAACATTTCGCCACGTGTAACAATACATGATTTCAGCCAGAGCTACTTCGTAAGGCCCCCGTAGCTCTATAGGTCGCGAGAGCATCACGGTGTAATCCGAACTCTGGTTATCGGGGAAGATGGAGAGACAAGAGTTTGACGGTAGCGTGAGGTAAAAAGAGGGGCGGGCGTCCATTTTCTTTTTTTTTCTTTTTTTTCTCTTTTTTAAAAAATTAAACCTGTATCAAGTCCGACCGCGGTATCCACGAATCGAACCTCGAGGGCCAACCCTGCCAATGTACTAAAATCCACTTTTTCCCCTTTCTGTCGGTCTTTGAGCCTATAACCTTCTGGACCTTGAACGCGCGTCTCGGAGATATTTTGACTTTCTGCAGCTCCGCTTCATAGAATGTTCCCTCGAGTATTTCACCGCTCACGTCCCTCAATTTATATACCGGTGGGGATCTGGGTACACGTTCGCATATGACAAAGTACTCGTCCGTAAATGTCTGCTCGTACTTTTTGTCAAATATCTGACTGTGCTTGGAGACTCTCACAGTGTCCCCTATGTTAAACTTAAAACGTGGCCGTGTGCTTTTTTTCTTCAGGGGACCGTATAGATTATCAAATACTAGATGAGCATTATCGGGCCTGACCTCGGCAGGTTTCATTTTAATAGCGCTGTGAAATGACTGGTTGTACCCCTTTATTAGATCGTCCAACACGTCCACATATCGCCGGGTGTTTTTAGCCGTAAAGTACCTGTACATCCTCTCTTTTAACGTTCGATTAAATCTCTCTACGATGGAAGCTTTAAGTTCACTAGCCGTAGTGAAATGGGTGATTTTATGAGTTTTTAAAAGTTTCTGAAAAGTCCCATTTAAAAACTCCTTACCGGCATCCGTCTGTAGCTTGAGGGGGACGCCCCCCTCGGTTAAAATAGAATCAAAGGCCTGGGTTACAGCCGCCCCAGTCTTGTTTCTTAACGCGCGAGCATAGGCTTTTTTAGAAAAAACATCAATCACCGTAAGGAGGTATTTTAACCCGTCGTTGTACGTGGCCAGCCCTTGCATGTCGCATAAATCGGCCTGCCACTGATACATGGCTCTCGGAACAAACACTCTGTTCCTGGGGAAATTCTTTTTAACCGGTTTATGTAAAGTATAACTGTCTTGCATAGACAGCCAGTCTCTGATGTCATCAGCAGCCACTTTTTTCCCCGTATCTTGCTGCACGGCTCTCTGCAGTCTGGAGACACCTCCGTATGACCCCGGTTGGCTGGGGTCATAGTACGAACTGCTCAAGACGCGAGCTGTAGTCTTGGCAACAGACATGCTTTTCACACACTGAGTGGGGGAGAGCGGGGTGCGGCGTTTTATAGCTGACTGTGGATGGGGGGTTGTTAGGAGACTGAGTGAACATCAGTGAAATTTTTGTGTGTTTTTTCTACATTTAACCCATATTGTGTAGTTTGTTTTTTAATTATTATTATTTTACAAAAGAGTTTAGCTGGGGTGGGGATCGAACCCACGCGGACATACGTCCATTGGATCTTAAGTCCAACGCCTTAACCACTCGGCCACCCTGCTCAGCATTTTTTACCTGTTATTTACAAAGACTATTACAACGGTATTCAAGTTTTAATTTTTTTTATTTTTGCAATTAGTGAAAGATATATATATATATATTTTTAAAAAGCTGGTATACAATTTGTGAAGGTTACATTTTCAAAATGCAGGTATACATTTAGTTACAGCCGTGACAGTTGTTGAGGTAGATTAGCGATGTCACATGCAGTAAAGTGGATATAGTGGCTTTTTCAACGATACATGTATGTAGAGTAGAAAGCATCTGATTAACATCGATAGGCTGCTTATCATGAAATTTAGAGGTGACTACATCTACTATTAAAGCGTAAAATACAAAAATGTGATTACAGTCAAATTCATTGTCAGGAATACAAGATAGACAAGCGCGTATGAGACTTTCGGGGGAATGTCTTTCTCCCTCTGACATCAGTTGAGTAAGTAAATCCATCCCCCGCTGATAATTTTCTCCGACTTGAGAAATCTCAAATAACACTCTATGAAAGCAGCAACAAGCATAATCATCCCGACAATCGCTTTTATCAATAGCACGCAACAATAGTGGACTAACTTTTTCTAAAAAAACATTTAACATAAACCGCCGTAAGGGTCTGCTGATACCGTTCCCCATCACAAGATGCTTTTTGTTTTAGTCTCGGGCCTCCCAACGAGTCAGAAATTCTTCTTCCAGGATCTGCTTAAACGCTGGGTTCTGCTCAAACAGATCTTGTTCCAGTCGAGTGATTTCCACCATGCCGTTGCGGGCCTCACGCAGATCGTACAGGATAGCTTCCACTGCCCCCTCCAACCTGCCGGCGGCCGCTCGGATGCCCAGGGTCGATAGAACGTGGGTCAAGGCGGGTGTCAGCCGATCGGTCCAGAGGTCACGCAACACAGAGTCAAAGTGTATGTAAAAGTAATTTCTACCTGGGGGAAACAAACAAGGGTGTTGTCTCTGACTGGGGTGATCCACTTCACAACCGTAGCAGTTTCTCTCTTGATGCTTCCTGATGACTGAGGTTAAAAGGCCCACTATCATAGCCTTAATACAAGTCAGCATCCCACGGCAGAGAGCCGGTCTGGAGAGAAGCGTGCAGATCTCAGGCGTCGGAGGGTCCTCTCCAGGATCAGAGGCCGGTGATGATGGGGGGGTTGGAAGGAGCTCCCCGGGATCAGAGGTCAGGGTTGCTGCTGGAGCCTCATTGTCCCCGCTTTCACCGTCGCTATAATTTGCTGCTGCTGCTGCTGCTGCCATGATGTTTGTGAAAAGGGGTTGTAACAGAGTCCACTTTATATAGCGACGGCGGGTGAGGGGGTGAGGGGGGTCCTTACGGCGTAGGGTTTGTCATCTCTTGCATCTGCTTACGCCCCCGACTCTCCTTAAACATCGCTTGGTAGTAACCAGACTTTTCTTGAATCATCTGCATCCAAATCACAAACGGTATTCTCAGGCCAAAACAGTCGCATTTAGGCCACTGCCATATATTCACCATTCTCTTGTCCAGCTCCCCGGTCGCGTCCCACTTCATAATGGTGGTACGCTGTTTACGAGCATCTCTATAGTGCATCTCCATTCTTCCAGTCTCGACCTCAAGGTCGGGGTCGGTGCTCTCCTCCATCATCGGGGTAACGACAGTCTTCAAGTTTCCCCATTCCGTTTCGGAAAAAGTCACCAGATACGGGTCGTCTTTCGGGGGGTCTGGGCCGTCTCCGGTGACCTGAAAGACGCGCAGTTCCTCCGCAACGTTGTCAAAGAGGCAGACCAGTTTATTCCCGTTGGGCAGCTCCCAGATAGCCCTCGGGTCTTCCGACGGTCGCATCATAGGTACCCGTCTACGTGCCGTATGAATCTTCCTGGGAGCCCCCGGAGGCTGCATAATGGCCTCCTGCTCCTGTTGAGTCTTAGAAGGTGAGGTTGAATCTTTCATTTCGGAAGTCCCAGACATGTCTGTATTTTTTGAAAAGATAGAGTTGGCCCTGCAGCGCGAAGCTCCCTATATTCTACACGGCCTGCTCGTGGGGGCGTGGTACGGATGAAGATGATGCCTCTAGGAGGAGGAAAAGGCCCCCCGCTCGACGTAATACAATTTAATTGTCTCTGTCACCCCATATCTGCACGGTCATGTATGACAAACAAAACTATAAACAGAATTTACTGGCGGGGAAATTGTCAGACTTGATGTATGACCAGGTGGTACGGCCTTGATGATGCTACTCGTGCCTGTGTAAGAAAATTATCTGTAATTTGGGACGTATGTGAAAACAAAACTTTAAACAGAATTTACTGGAGGGCAAAAGTGTCAGACTCGATGTATGACCCGCGTGGCCGGGTAGGGGGGCGCCTCGATGGCCAGGTGGCACGGCCCTGCAGAATTTACTGCCGGACAAATTGACAGACTCGATGTATGTCTCGACTTATGACCTTTACAAATTGGCGCCATACGCCGATGTGATACAAACGCTCGCGTGAGGAAAAAACACACGGTCAAAACTAGCGCCGAGCGTTTTTATTGGACGATAGACCCTGCACCTCCTCCTCTCATTCTTTGCTCCAACTTTACCATTTTATCCCACAGTCTCTCACAGTTTCTCTCAGACTCGCGCAGCAGCACGCCTCTCAGCTCTCCCGCATCGCTCTCTCCGAGGATTATCCAAAGCCGTGCGGACCTTTCCGCGCTACCGCACCAGTATGTGAATAAGTCCTTTGCTGATTCTCCGAAGCCCGGGGACCTTACCACGCTACCGCACACCGTACGCTCGCGCTCCATCAGGTAACCCAGCCACGCTCACTCCCGCCCGCGCACCACAAAATAATAATAATAATAACTTATTCAAATAACACACGCTCATAAGCACTCTCATCAATATCATTTTTAAAATAATACACACTCATAAGCACTCTCCTCAATATCATTTTAAAATAATAAACATTTAAAATAAGCATTTAAAATAATAAATAATTAAATCCAAATACCATTGCAGCACTAACACAACCAACCCATGCCCCCTAAGCCACAATCATTTAAAATAATAAATAAATAATTAAATACAAATACCATTGCAGCAGTTACACAACCAACCCCCGGGGAAGAAGACAAAAAAAAAATATTTAAATAAATAATTAAATCCATATGCTATTGCGTCAGTTACACAACCAAGCTCAACCCACTACAACATAAGCTCCGCCCACTGAACTTTTGAACGTGACCTTTGACCCGACCTGTCAATTTGACGAAAGCGGTATCCTTCCTCTCTCTTGTGTCTCTGTCCTCATAAACGAGACAAATTTAGTTTGGGCCCGGCCGCTTGGCCTCCGGCGCTTTTTATACCGGTATCTCTGTCTAATTTTCTGGACACTTATTAATTCGTTTACCTGATATTTTGCACTAGACAACACAACACATTCACATTCACATTCATCACAACTAGGGTATTTACACGCTTCACACATTCACACAATTTCCTCCGGCAGGACACGAATCACTGTGCGGCAGCTACTATTCATTCACTTCCCTGGCAGGACTCAGTCCGCTACCAGGCTGCCCCCGGCAGAGCTGTCTTAGCTGCCCGACGGGACAGTTTCCACACACAACCTTATTTATACCCCGGTGGGGCAAATGCCAACCAACCCGCTTGTTTTCACTCCCTCGTGAAAACCCTTTCACTTTCCTGTGAAAGACCTGTGTCTCTGCAGACACCTGTATTTGCTTCCTTGCAAATACCTGTATTCACCTTCTTGTGAATACGAGGATCCTCCCGTGGATCGCAATCCACTAGCGCTTTTCCCAAAGTTTGTCAAACAACACATATAGATACTATACAAACTTAAACATCGACTTGTGATTTAATAAATCAATTTACAATTTTTTTTTCCCCTTCAATTTTGGTCCATTGATCGGATTGGGATGTCCAAGCGTTCGTCCGACGAGGATGGGATGCTGAGCCGGATCGAGTAACTTTTTTCCTCGCTCCTTGGCTGGCAGTGACATCTCACCGTTCCCTTCTAACAGGACACCTCATTCCTCGCCGTCCGAAATTTCTCGAAGTCCGACGTTTAAGTGTTTGACAGAACTTTATTATACGATGAACTCAAAGGGAAAAGACACTCAGCAATCATGCGTCTGAAATCGAGGACGACAAGTCGGATATCTGGACGTTCCAGTTACTTCTGCCTTTCAAGGTCCAGGGAGCAAAAGGAAAGATTACTGATTAGCATAATCAAGAGTTTTCTATCACACTATCCTTATATAAGGGACTTTGGCTTGGATTTAATTTATCAGGACACTGCTGATTTAAGGACTTCAAGACACTGTAAACACAGCGGGCAGATACCTGTCCACAGTGTGTTTCTGCTGATATCTTTCAGGTAAGAGCAGTGCTGATAAATGTCATCAATGAGGTAATCTTTCAAATATGGCAGTTTAAAAAAATTCCTGATATATCATAAATATTGGCTTATCAATAATCTAAATTGAAATAATTTCTGACATAGGTTTGTTTGATGTTTAATTTTGAGTATTCCATTGGGCTGTGCAAATTAAGTATTTAATTTATAGGCACTGACAAATATTGATTTAACAAATATGTAACCTTTCCACAAAATGAACACTTGTTTGCTAGTTTGAAAATAACAGAATAAACACTGAATATTTTGTAGTTTCATTTAAAGGCACCAACATTTAAACACGGTGAAATCTCTCTTATCCAGAGTTACAATAAAAGCAAATCTGCTGAGACTGCGACTCTGTTCTCAAAACTGTGAGTTCATCAGAGGTGGAGACTTCCAGTCCACAGGGTACAAATCCAGACCAAGATTTTGTTTCAACCAACCAGTAGTATAAGAAGTCACATTCACAGAGCACTCAACTGGTTGGTTAAAACAAAATCTTGGTCTGGATTTGTACTCTCTGGACCTAAAATCTCCACCTCTGAAGTTCATATGCAAAATAAGCTATTTCACTAAAGCTTCAGGAAAGTCTGTTCAATATAGTACTTTCAATATAGTGTTCAAAACCAAATATACAAAAAGACATTTTACAAGCAAATCCAAACACAAGTGGACACATACACCGGTTCACCCTACGCCATTTCCACACTAATGAATTTACAGCACCACTGGGTAGAAATAAGGCTTGATGCGATAAACCACCTATAACATTATATAACACAGACCTGCTCAAAGAGAAGAGGCGGAAAGCATCAAGGGAAAGCTTTCAGAGTGAAGGAACCAAACTGGGCAGGGAATATTGCCCCTCCCCCTGCTTCCCGTGGGCCAAAGATATGGAGGCTGAACTCATATACCTCATGTCAGTGTCATGCTGAGAAAAGTTCTGTTGGGCTAAAGAGACGGGAATATGGAGGCTCATGGACTCAGTTCGTAATTAGATTGGCTCACTGGAGCGTCCCGAGGCCCCACGTGACACAGGGTATTTATGTCCCGGCCTCACCTTCTTGCGTGACGCAGCAAGGAACACCTTCCTGCTCACTGATGGATGTTTCCTGCGCTGAACAGGGTCATGAGCGACATCTCAGAGGCCAGCTACACACCAGCCACAAATCAAACCCAGCTACATCAAGGAGAACTGCATCTAAGTGAGACCTTGTCTATAGTTCACATAGTGTCTGAAAAACAAAATGGCATGGAACCTCTGTAAGTTAACAGTGAAGGACATTAAAATGCTGTATTCCTCAACCAGCCTGATAAATTTCTGCTCAAAGCACTGACAGCAATGAGTTACACTTCCCGCACTGTGCCTTTGCTAATTCGCACTGATGAGATAGATGCATGACCTTGTACTTTTAAGCCATATAGACAATAGTCCAAAGTAAGTTTCTCAGAAGACTTTCTCAGTAGTTCTTGATTGCACAGGTAAAATTGTCAAACACTGACATTTATTTACAAAACTGCAGATGCACAATGAAGAATTAACAACTGGGTACAAAAGAAATGCTTTAACTGTCCTGTAAAATATACCTCAACAGCATGCACGCTTATGCGCCAACAGGCCAATCAAACCAATATTTGCACAGCTGTGAAAATGTACAAATGTGCAATCAGCAGAAGTCCTGTACAATATTTTCATACATGGAAGATGTTGGCACAGTCTAGACACACAAATCATATAACATAAAAACAAACTAAACACAACAAATAAGGAATAAAAAAGCAAAGTATACTCATGGTATGCTTATATTTTACACAAAATTGCTCTGAGGGCAGAACAAAACGCGATTTGCTCAGAGAGATTACCAATCAGATTGTAGAGGGCGTGGGTCCAAGTAACTAGTAGAGGCAGGACCAAGACCTGGTCCTGCCTTGTCTAGTTGCTTGGACGCACCTCCTCCTGCAATCTCCAGTCACCTCAGGAAACTGATCTTACCGACCATGTAATAAGAACATAAGAACATAAGAACTATACAAACGAGAGGAGGCCATTCGGCCCATCAAGCTCGCTTGGGGAGAACTAAACTAATAGCTCAGAGTCGTTAAAATCTTATCTAGCTCTGATTTAAAGGAACCCAAGGATTCAGCTTGCACTACATTATCAGGAAGGCTATTCCATACTCTGACTACACGCTGCGTAAAGAAGTGCTTCCTTAAATCCAGCTTGCAATGTTCTCCCGCTAATTTCCACCTATGGCCACGAGTTCGTGTATTTAAACTAATGCTGAAGTAACTATTTGGTTGAACAGCATCCAAACCTGTTAGAATCTTATATACCTGGATCATGTCCCCCCTCAATCTCCTTTGCTTGAGACTGAACAGATTTAGCTCAAGTAACCGTTCCTCGTATGACATTCCTCTAAGACCAGGAATCATTTTTGTGGCCCTACGCTGCACCTTTTCTAAGGCCACAATGTCCTTTTTAAGATATGGTGACCAAACCTGCACACAATATTCTAGGTGAGGTCTCACCAAGGAATTGTATAATCTTAGCATTACCTCCCTTGACTTAAACTCCACACACCTGGAGATATACCCCAACATCCTATTGGCCTTTTTTATTGCTTCCCCACACTGGCGAGAATGGGACATGGAAGCATCAACATACACACCAAGGTCTTTCTCATGATCAGCTACCTTTATTTCAGTGACACCCATGAAATACCTGTACTTTATATTTCTGCTCCCTAGATGGAGTACCTTACATTTATCGACGTTAAATTTCATCTGCCAGGTATCGGCCCAGTCACTAATTAAATCAAGATCCCGCTGTAGCTGCTGAGCCACTAATTCAGTATCTGCTACACCACCCACCTTGGTGTCATCTGCAAATTTCACCAGTTTACTGTATATATTGGTATCCATATCATTTATGTAAATTAGGAACAATAGTGGTCCTAAAATCGAACCCTGCGGTACCCCACTATGAACGCAAGCCCACTGTGACATTGTGCCTCTTATAACTACTCGCTGTTTCCTATCTGTTAACCAGTTATCAATCCAGGTCGCTACGGTACCTAAAATACCAGTCGCTTTGAGTTTAAGTAGGAGCCTCTTGTGGGGGACAACATCAAAAGCCTTTTGGAAATCTAAGTAGATGACATCATAGGCCTTCTTATCATCAACTTCCTGAGTAGCTTCCTCAAAAAACTCCAACAGATTTGTTAAACAGGATCTACCTCTTCTAAATCCATGCTGGCTATCCCGCAAAATGTTATTGGAGTCCAGGTAATCTATCATTTTTCTCTTTGATTATAGCCTCCATAACTTTACCAGTTATACAAGTTAGACTGATTGGCCTATAGTTAGACAAATTACTTCTATCCCCTTTTTTGAAAATAGGCGTTATGAAGGCGTGCTTCCAATCAGAAGGTACCACACCTTCAGATAAGGATTTTTGAACCAAAAATCAGATAGTAATCAGATAGAGGCGGTTGTCTGCCTTTCTTGGGCTGTAGATTGCCTGTATTTCACTCCTTATTCTGGGAATGAACAGAGAAGACGCATATTTCTCCGTCTCTAAGAATAATAATGTCCAGTCACATGCTTTAAGCACAGGTTGTCCAAAGAAATCAAGGCCTGCTCTTCTGAACTTCTGTAGAAATCCAATTGAGAAACTATTTGATTAAGACGAAGGGAAATGTGAAAAGTCTATAAGCAGTTCACAGAAATCACTGTTCACCTCACTGTGTGAAACAGAAAAACTGAAAAATTTGATGCGGTGTGGGAAAGGGGGGCCACACTCCCCTGGGAAACTGTAAGGGGTTGCTGCAGGAGGGTAGTACTCGCTGTGGGATATCAGTCACGATTCAGGATAGACAAGATTCGGGGGGGGGGGGGGGGGGCTGCTGACCGCATTTCACCAGATACACCTTCTCAATCAGGAGGGGGGAGCAATTAGTTGTACTCTGGCTTATCTTACTCGAGGTCAGTTGGATGCACACTCAGACGAAGTGGGTTGGTAAGTAAGTAAGTTTGTATTTATGTATGGGTCTATAACAAATAAACAGGAAAAACAAATTACCATAGTGCTTACAATGGTTATTACCATAATACACTAACATAATGCATAATTGTACCATATCGCCTTAACATTGATAAGTTCGGCTATACCCACAACAATACATTACATTAGCAGCAATTCGTATTAGAGGGAATGATTGGACGGCAAATAAACGCAAATATCTTTCCGATGTATACAACGGAACACTCATCAGCGATAATTATAACAGTACACCAGCTAGGTCACGTTAACCTAGCCACGCAATTAAGTAAACTAAATTAGTACAGCGTCACTTATGACTTGTAATCAATAAACTTAGTACTTACATTCGTCAGTGTCGCATACATAAAAACCAGGGACTGTATTTACTGCCAGGAACAACTAAACTAACTACACATAAACTGCAGCTTGCCGACGTGCTGCCTATTCCTTCAGGCTCTCCCGCGCGCTCTCGTCTTGCATGCACCCACAGTTCTTTGCACGCATCGGTGTTCCTTAAAGCTACAAGAGTCTTTCGAACATGCGAAGATGGGATTCAGAGGGACCTACCATTTGCAACTGAACAGTGCAGCATTTAAAACATCTCAAAATAAGGGGCAAAAATACAGGCAATAAGATTAATCACAAATGGATTTTTCTCATACTTACTCAAATACTCAGTTCTGTAAAAGTTCACTTCCACTCATGAAAACACATGAAAAACACTGCATTCCATCCATCCATTTTCTGAATCCATTTGTCCAATACAAGGGTGTGTGTGTCCAGAATCTATCCAGAAAGCTCTGCCTAAAATGCAAGGACATTACAGACGCTGCTAAACCTTACCAAATGTTTTATCTCACCTCCATTAAATGTACCAAAACACTGATACCCAACCCCATACCCCTCCTTGCTGTGACCCATCACCTGGCAGCTGGTTCTTTGGTTAAACTGGCCTCCACTACCATTGCTAATTAGAATCATCTCACTTATATAAAAGTTTTGAAGAGCCAACAGGATTCGAAGCCTCTTACACCTCAGGATGAATCGGAAGTCATCGGTCACGTGATATTGCATAAACTTAGTCCCGATTCCCAGCTTCAAGTCGCTGGGCCACACTTTGAGGATCAGAATCTGGGTATTAACTGTCTCATCACTAAGTTCAGCAGCTTTCACGATACAGCACAGCATGGCCATGGTCAGAAAATGTGAGCCTGTCCTCCTCCTGAGTAAAGTAAAGCTCACCACGCTCTGTGAGCACAGGAACGGCCCGGCAATGTTTGGTAGGTTTCTGCATTGTTTGCAAGTACAGAATATTATCAGCGCGTAAACTAATTAAGGTAAATATGGAAATTCATACAATATATGCTGCAGAATATGAGCTGAATAAAGCATATTAAAAATGTAAAGAATTAAAAAAAAATTGAACCACTGACCAAATATGGCACCTACAGTTTTTAAAATAGAATTCTAGAACAGAATGTTACCGTGACAACTCTGATGTCATCATTCTGAAGGTATAAACTGAGCTGTAGGCACTAATACGACTTCAAAACAAATCAGACACTGAACAAGACGCATCTCCATACGAACTGGTGTTTTCTGAACTGCATTAGGCCGCCAGCGGTACCAAATAACGCTGGGGAAGGTACAGAAACAAAGGAGGAAAGAAAAAGGAAGGACAAAAAAGGGAAGAAAAAGCAATGCTGGCTAAGGAAGCTTTTTGCTAAAAAAGGGAAAAAGGCAATGAAGGAGGAGAGCCAGGCAGTGGTGGTGGTGGAAGAGGAGGAGAGCCAGGCAGTGGTGGTGGTGGAAGAGGAGGACAGCCAGGCAGTAGTGGTGGTGGAGGAGGAGAGCCAGGCAGTAGTGGTGGTGGAGGAGGAGAGCCAGGCAGTGGTGGTGGTGGAGGAGGAGAGCCAGGCAGTGGTGGTGGAGGAGGAGGAGAGCCAGGCAGTGGTGGTGGAGGAGGAGGAGAGCCAGGCAGTGGTGGTGATGGAGGAGGAGAGCCAGGCAGTGGTGGTGGTGGAGGAGGAGAGCCAGGCAGTGGTGGTGGTGGAGGAGGAGGAGAGCCAGGCAGTAATGGTGGTGGAGGAGGAGGAGAGCCAGGCAGTAATGGTGGTGGAGGAGGAGGAGAGCCAGGCAGTGGTGATGGAGGAGTGCAAGGCAATGGAGATGGAGGAGTGCAAGGCAATGGTGGAGGAGTGCAAGGCAATGGTGGAGGAGTGCAAGGCAATGGAGGAGGAGTGCAAGGCAATGGAGGAGGAGTGCAAGGCAATGGAGCAGGAGTGCAAGGCAATAGAGCAGGAGTGCAAGGCAATAGAGCAGGAGTGCAAGGCAATGGAGGAGTGCAAGTGCAAGGGGTTGGAGGAGGAGTGCAAGTGCAAGGGATTGGTGGAGGAGTGCAATGCAACGGTGGAGAAGTGCAAAGTAACGGTGGAGTACAACAAAGCAACAGTGGAGGAGTACAACGAAAAGGTGGAGGAGAGCAAGGCAATGGTGGAGAAGTACATGGCAATGGTGGAGGTGTACAAGGCAATGGTGGAGGAGTACAACGCAAGGCAGATGATGCAAGAAGAGGCAGCCAGTAGTGGATGAGACTGTACATATTGACTAGCAGTACTAAATTTGTAAATATTTGTAAATAAAGCATTAAAAACGAAGAAGAGACGGGTGTTTTCAATTGAATGCGAGTAGGTGATGTTAAATATCAGGAATATTCCAAATGATTATTACATGTGTTGCCGATAGGGGGCCATATGGTTTGGGTGGTAAGGGTTGCCTTTAAACTTTAATAGAATGAAAATACATTACATGTATTTATTTGTGTTAATTTTAATTTGAATAATAAATTTAATTATTTGAATAAAATAATGATGCAAACATCAGATCAGT
Source organism: Brienomyrus brachyistius (assembly GCF_023856365.1). Taxonomy (NCBI): domain Eukaryota; kingdom Metazoa; phylum Chordata; class Actinopteri; order Osteoglossiformes; family Mormyridae; genus Brienomyrus; species Brienomyrus brachyistius. The sequence goes on from NC_064541.1 coordinate 4,085,925, forward strand.
ATTTCACTCGTCTTATTCATATTCAATGATGAACAAACATGACGTCCTTGTGTAACTGAGACGTATATTGTGGTTAATTAATACATCAGTAATAGCATAATACTATATTATTTGTGCCCCCTCAAATAAAGTGTTACCAAAAACTATAATTAGTTAGAACTGCTACTGTGTATTTTGAAAATGTCAAGTTTTCAGAATAATATCAAACCCAATCCCAGGTGTTTTCTTACAGAACTTTTTATTCATCTCACCAATTTGCGTGTTTCACCATTAGGTGTTGTGGCAGCATTCTCTAAAATGAAGATGGAACAGGAGAGAGTCGAAGAGATTACTCACATGTTTTATTCAACAAAGAGCAGGCCTGCAGTTTTAAGCATGGTGAGAGCCACGTTTGCACGCCAAGGTCATCTGCGATTCTTAGTGATGTCAGACTTCTTTGCAGAAGTGGTGGGATACAAAAAGGAAATTTGGCAGGCATAGGGCCCACTGTCACTCCAACTCTGGCTCGCCATGCCAAGATCACATCCGCCACCAGCTTCACCAGGGGATTAAAGCCCAGCTTGTGAGCCCTTCCTGATCCGCTCAGTCAGCCATCCCTGCAAGAACTTTCCTTGAGAAAGTTTGCCCCCATCCTGGCTATTTCAGCTCAGAAAGTGACCCAGCAGTCCACATCATCATGGCACATTCATTGTAAGCTGATGGCTGTTTCCAAAACTTAAAAGCACAGGTCTAACAGGAATAGCAGAATACGGCTGCCATCAAACGCAGGCTTCGGTTTGCATCAAATGATCCAAACTTGCTATCTGCAGACATTGGAACCTATATACATCACACTGCAAGAACATTTTAAAAATCAGGTCCAAAATGACCTCATTCTATACCAAAGTTGGCTTTCAATAAAGAAAATTCACCTGGTCCACCTTAGGAGTGAAGGAGCAGAGCGAGTGAAGTATGTTTTCACACTCTGAAGCATTACGCTTCATTAACATGTCCATCACTGCAGGAAATTACAGCACAGAAAAAGTTTGCAGGGGACACAGTAATGAAGGCAAACCATGACTGGGTGACACACACACAAGCGAACATCATTCCTGCTACCACGAATCAGTAACAAAAATGATAAACATGGCCGTCTGACTCGGAAGGCAGGACACTGGGGCTGAATGGCTGTTTGCTGCCAGTACTGGCGCTGAATGTCATCCTCTGGGTATTTTTGTAAAATGCTGGAAAGTTTGATTGCAAATCCCTAAATATGCCCTGTAAAATCCTGATGTTTGTATCTTTTCATTGTTATATTCCTATCTCACCTCCATTAAATGTACCCAAACACTGACACCCAACCCCATAACCCTCCTTGCTGTGACCCATCACCTGGCGGCTGGTTCTTTGGTTAAACTGGCCTTCCTACATTACAGAAACCTACAGCAGCAAAATTCTAGGTGCAATATGATAGCAAACAAAAGAAAACCTGGAACAACTGGCAATGTTCCACTTTTATCCAGTATGTAACAGTCACTGGGCTGCATAGAAGGATTCAGTGACCCATGTTCGCTGCCTTTTCAACTGAATATCAGAACATCTTCCAGCAATTCGTCAGCTTCTCGACTCATAGTCTTTCGAAATTGTCGTATAATTCCAAGAAATATGTAAAGCTTCTGAAAAACCCTATTACCTACCTGAGTGTGTAATGACCCTCTGTCCCCTTTCCTTGATGGAATGGTACTCTCCCTGTAAGTCAATAGGAGCTGTCTAAAACCAGAATACTGTTATTGCTCAAGGCCACATCATTTGCTCCAAAACCAAATAACCTAAGGAGATAATCCTGCCTGCAGAAAGATGTGATCTTAGCCACAGCTCATTAGACGAGGAGAACCCCATTAAGATTCGGTGCCCTGTCCCAATGTGTGCTGTAAAGACCTTAGTCTGAAAGTCATATCACCGTGGATAGGTAACTATAGGAAATGCACTTTCCTTATGCTACTAGTAGCCTAGAAATAAGATCTGTCAGAATTTGATGAACTTGTCTTCAAAGTTGAGTCATCAGTCCTAACTATGTTTGTTAACACATCAATGATGTCATAAAGATCAATGAATCATAAAGAATTTGCATTCTTTACTGATACTATAAAAGACATGGCACATTTTTTTTAGGAATTTTTGCAGCTGCAACAGTTGACAATTGCTGTTTTTAAAATAGGATTCTGTAACACAGTCTTGGATGAAAATAAAAGGTCTGAGCAAATTGCCACATGGATTGTTCAGTGTGCACAGACAGCAGCCATGTGAGAAGCAAGCATCTGGAGGAGAGCGCCCAGCTTCCGGAAAAAGCCATTCCAGTGAGATGCCAATTCTGCTGCGGCAGCTCCTATCCCACCCTCACTCCTGTGCTCCTAAATCTGAGTCTTTAGGTTTTCATCTTTCCTGACTACTCCAGTGGGAGGGGCTTTATGTTCTGACATCAGCCGAAACCACATGGACATGATGTAGCGTATTAGCTGCATCATTATTATGAATCATTAACAGTGCAGCCACTATGAGCAGTTTGCAGACCTCATTTGACCAATCACATGCTTTTGGGGGCGAAGCTGCATTACAGGGAGTTAATTCAGCTCAAATTGGGGGTGACAGGAACCCCACTCCACCCATTACTATTATAAGGATTCAACCTTGTTGCGGTATAACGACGTAAACTGCACAGCATCTTTTCAAGTCAAAATGTGTCAGTACAACATTTTCCATGTTACGCAGAAGTCTACGTGACCCAAAGCTTGTGAGGGACCGCAGAGAAACGTCAGTGTGACCTAATCACTCATCGAAACAGTAGCGTTAAAATGCCCATATCAAACGAACCGGGGCGACGCAAAATGAAATATCAATGCAGCTTCGCTTCATTGTTTCACACTGTCCCGTTAGGAGCAGATGTCGTGTGCAGCCTGCAGCTGTACTGTATTCAGTGTGTAGCGTCTTTTCTGGATGTAGCTTAATAACAAGTTTGCTTCTTTTAAAAACGAAAAAGAGAGACGCTCTTATCATTCACATGACGACGAGCAGGCCAGGGAATATAAACCCCCCCCCCCCCCCCCACTCTGACCCCAGGGTCATCTTCTGCTGATGATCGTCCTGGATTGCCTCAGCATGCTTGAAGCCCCTGTAGGATCACACATGCACATATCACAAAGCTTAAATTCCAGGTGGCCTGAGACAAGGCCTACCCTGGTACGAGAGGCACACATTGGCCAAGGCCTCAAAGGGGGTTCGTGACCCCACACACAGACACACTTAAACACACACAGATAACAAGGGAGGCTAGCACTCCAACTTTTATTGCTCAAAGTTTTAACGACCTACAGACAGCAGATTGGACCTCAAGGACAGAGGTCCCTCGACTTGGCACACAACCCCCCCCCCCAGACATTCAACCTTACATACCACTCACCCAACACCCTAAAGAAAGTTTCTTTTAAGTTTGGCTGTTGTATATCTGTATATTTATTTACTCATGACTACTAGTCTCAATATACAAATAGGTTATGTTTGTAATGTGTCCTAACTTTCACAGATTCTTTTTCCTTGACTGACAAACCTTCGCCCCCCTTTTCTTTTCTATATTCCTCAGCAGCCCTTATCTGATCTTTGTATTCTACCATGCCTAAGGGTAAGATGTGCTGTTGGAATGAGAATATATCATATAATGTCTGTATGAAGGGTAACCTCTGATTGAGGTGCAACCTAGACCACCTGGACCAGGTACTGGTGTGAGTAATATAACATAATGACATAATATAAGAAATCATTAATTAATCATTACAGATGGTATTCGGTGTGAACCGCTAGGCTGGTACGGCATGTTTGGTATCAAACCGACGGAAAATCACTCCAGTTTCCAAATCTGATCAGTGGTTACCACGAAAGTGAATATATCAAAAGTTGGGCTCCACTCCAACAACCGCTGCAAACACCGCGCCTCCCTGAGTGCCATCACCCCTCAGCTCATCAGCCTCTGCAACCAACTGCCAAGACCCCCCCCCCCTTTCCTGCAGCCAAATAAACCAACTTCCTTTCATTTCTAACAAGCTAAACTGTCCCATTCACCTGCTATATTACTTTAGGGTTGTGTTTCCACAAACTGATTGCTTTGCAGAACAGTTTTTCCCTTTTTAGGTTACTCATTTTAAATCTGGTCATTGCATTTTCATGATTACATTGTTTGTGTCTATTCCGTTATTTCATGTTTATTGTTTGTTAGGTGTAATGTCTGTCTTATGTTAGTTGTAGGAATAAATGCATGTCTTTTACACAACTTCAGCCTCCATCATTTAGTGCTCACAATAGTCCCTGCCTCTGTGCGATCTGGCTACTACGCTCTGAAACCTCAAACTCGCCTGAAATATCGCGAGACTCTTTCTCATCGGCCGCGAGGGGAGCTTCGCTACCGATCGTTTACATTACCTGGTTACGCAGCTCGCTGGACGAGCCTTCTAACCCAGGTTATTGAGCAATACTGGTTATTAATGAATCCCATTTAAGTGTCACATTAACAGACTCACGGGGATTCACAATTGAGTTTGGAGGAGCCGATCATTCGGCATAACAATTGGTTAATAATCAGCATTAAATAATAATTAATTAAGTTAATTAATTTCAAAACATATTGGTATCAAAACATATTAAAATTTACCTGAGCTAATAATTCCTACATTTATTGGTGGAGAATGTGGACACAAGCTTTAAACTTATTGTGAGCACACAATTTTAACTTTTTATGACCGAACATACAGTTGAATAAGCGCTGTGAACTGGTTGCAAAAGTTGAGGATCAATCGCACTCAGGGCAATCTGAAGGAATTTAAGCGGAATCATACGGGCTTATTATAGTTATTTTTATTTCTGTTATTAGTAGTTATATTATTTTGTTTTATTTTTGGTTATTTTATTTTATTTCGTTTTAAACTGCAGTAAACAACCCTATGTCTGACGAGATTCTCAGATATAGCGCGTTGTTTCCAGGATCGATTCGGACGAGTTTCTCCATTTCTATATATCCTGGCAGAGATCTCTCTATTAGCGAACAGGAATTCTTGTTACGAGGTCCTAACCTGAATTTTGTTGCGCTTGGACTCCCTGAGATAAGACCGATAGCTTAGCTACCTATCAGGATCTTACTCATCCTGCTTTAGACAAAGTAAGTTTGTGTGCCTGCTTTAGACAAAGTAAGTTTAACACCACTTTGCGCTGTGAGCCAAGTGTGTGTGTCATTTAGAAATTGGGAGTCTCCTGTGCTTGCGACCCGCCGTGGTTTAAGCACCATTTGTGACGAGATACAGTGCACTCACCATTTAGATCCGTCGCCGTAACGTGAGCGCTGTCTCGCTTCAGTAATTGTTTTAAGGGGGTAAACTGCGCAGAAGAAGGCCGCAAGCGGCATGCACATGCATTAAAAGTCACTCATCTAGCGTCGGCAACCGCCTAGCTATATCTTTGGTTACGAGTGCAGTCAGCGAACGCCACTCTAACCACTTAGAGGTCAGAGCCCTGAAGGCCTGCCTGACGCCATTTGTTTTTTTCTCTGGGTCACCAGTGACCCTACCCCTTAGGCTCACTTGCCTGGGACCCCCCCACAAAAGGAGCAACGCCCCATTGCGCCTCTAGTGGTCAGGCGTAGAACTACCACTCCATTACGAAATCGCGCTTCTAGTGGTCAGGCATAGAACTACCACTCCATTTCGAAATTGCACTTCTAGTGGCAAGCCAGAGCAGCACCACTCCATTGAAATTGCACCTCTAGTGGTCAGCCATAGTAGGTTAATAACATCGGAGTCGAGTCTCTGGTGGTCAACTGCGATAATACGAACACGCATAATTGGACACACAGGTTCTTGCCTGAAAGCATTAATCAACTCCACGAACTAAATCAATTTGATTACAACACAATAATATCTAATTAGGTTATTGCTGCATAACTAATTGATGTTTACAATTGAATAAGAAACACAATTCATTTGGTTTGATTTATGTTTTACCTTTTTGATTTAATTTAGGTTTTATTTCATTTCATGCTTTCATTCATTCCCTCTCCCCCAACAAGATGACTTGCATAGAAGTTCAACCACTATTAACAACAGTCAACCAGTTACATACACAATCACATCAGGGAGTCGTCCTGGACCTAATCGGTTGAGCTCTTCCTGTGCTAGGTGCTTACCATTCGCTCTCTGTTGGTTGAGCTTGTCTGTGGCTCTGCTGTCACTGCTTGCGATCGTACAGTTTGTCAGAACCGAAGGGGAGTTCTCAGCAATTGGACGCCCAAAAGCATGCCAGCCCGGCTACACCCACTGACTCATTAAGGGCAAGGCTGACAGGTACCTCAGGTGGTCATTACAACTTTTGACCTCGTCTAGGGTGAGTTCTGAGAACGGCCCTAGCTTGGACACTCACTAGGGTGGGTGATACCTAAAGGCGATTTTGCCAACCTTGGTCGAGTCAGGCCTCGGGTAGTGCAGCCGATAAGCTGAGCCCCACCTGGGTTGTCTCAGTTCTGCGTACAGAACACCCCCTTCCAAGACATTGCTGGGGATCGGGGGAAGGAGAGCTGGACTCAGGCCTGCTTGGCTGGGATTGAGCTTGTGGGACGTGCCCTGTTCAGGAGGGACACCTGACAGTGTTCAAACCTCTCCACCTGCATCGCCAGCTTAACACCGCAACACCTCATACAGGGACAAGTAAAGCAGAACCAGTTAGTGGTCCCCCTTCTGGTCAAAGCGGAGTTGTTCAACAGAGCCCTCACCAAACATATTTTAATATACATGCAAATTTGACAGATACTAAATAATAAGATAAATTATCCGATAAAATGGGAGCAGAATTGCAACCCACCTCGTCATCTTCGTGCAGAAAACAAGTGAAGCCGTGTCTTTCAAACCGGCAGCGTCCCACGTGCCGAGGAGTCAAATGTAATCAAGCAACACGGCCCACACAATTAAATAATAACATCATAATAATAATAGCTCTTGTATTCTATATATCATTCTATAATTAGAGGAACAAACTCTTACAAGATGACTTGTACACCGAGAATAGTATACAACACCGTAAGCATATAACCCTTAAAGGTTGATTCATTAAAATCACACATTCATCCTGCATAACATAAAACAATAACTTAAAGAGATTTACTTGCAAAATGAACGCTACTGTCCGAGGGCATTTATCTCCACAAATCGCTATGGAACATAATTTCTTAAATACTCAGATTTTCAGAATGACAGAATCTTAACATTTAATCAGCCCACGCTGGATCTGGGAGAAATGATGGGGCGAGCAAAGCAGGTGGTTTGGGTGCTGACAGAACATGAAGGAATGCAGGCAGCGGCAGGAGAGAAGCTGATAAGGAGTCAGTCGAGTGCAGAGAGTGTGGGAGGTTTCAGAGGTTTGTGGTTGTGGAGCATGATAGGAGTGCAGTGTGAAGGGAAATAAAGGACAGAGGAATGTTGGCAGGAGATGGAAGTGCCTGAGGAGGTGTGGTTCCGCTTTGGAACCCCGCCCCTCCCATCTGTGTTCAACCTTCCCCTTCTCAGTCTCTTATTTCTGGCCAGACATGAGATCTTCATGGTTTATGCAGCGTGCAAGCGTTTTTCCCCTCCTTGTGTTCCTGTCTTCCTGTGTACTGATCTCTGCTTCGCCTCCTAGGCTCCGAGTCATGCCTGGAGCGCTTACTGCCATCTACGACCTGGATTACCGACAGCGTCTGCCGTTTCAGCCCTCTGACAGCCGACGCCGGACCCCCGGTTACATAGGATGGATGGATGGATTCGAGCTTGTATTTGAAATATAAACATCGCAGCGGTTCTCAGGCAAGAGCTGGACATATTTATTTTTCAGCTTGGAGTTGTCTGGCTTTAAAGGATTACATTGAAGAAGAGGTACTTGTTTTTGGTAAAAGCAAGAAATATAAGCTTTGTGCGTCTGTACTCTGGTCTTACTCCCTGCACACATTGATGGCACGGAAGGACAGTCACTGCAGTCACCTATTCTCACAGACTTGACTTTCTCCTTTAAGTGCTGATACTGCAGAAGAAGATGGATAATTTGCTTGCTTGCTTAATAACCACAAGCACCCATATTGCAGAATGAATGAGACCAAAGTGGATGGAAGGCCACGTCATTCTGTCTGCAGTGAAAGAAATAATAGCAGGAGTTGGAATTGATTATGATTATGGAGAAAATGGCTGGCTATGGTGAGTGTCACGGGTACGCGGTCGGGCGAAGCGGGCAGGTGTAGAAGGAGCAAGCAGGCAAGCGGAATACGGGGCAAAACGGGAGTTTAATGGGGAAGTCCGGGAAACGGGGAAACAGGACGGCAACAGATACCAACAACATCAATGACGGACACCGCTAACAGGTAAGACCAGGACTTAAAACCAGACAAGACTAATCAAAGTAATCAGATACAGCGGGGTACAATCAGGGAAATACACGTGGGAAGGCAGGGGGCGTGGCACATACGAGGAGCGGACGAGCCGGGCATGACAGAGCCCCCCCCCAAAGGCGCGCTTCACCGGGCGCGCCCAGGAGGAGGCGACGAACGGGACGAGGGGACCAAGACCTGAAAAACAAAACCCAAAACCAAGAACAAGAGACCGGGAATTAAACAGAGAGACAGAACAGGCACAAAGACAGGACCAGGGACAAAACCTGACAGAGGACGGGGAACACGGACCGACAGAGAAAGAGAGGGGACACAGAAGGAACCGGCGGGACACAAGGGCCAGGAGTGAACAGAGGGCACAGAGGAGGACGGGTAGCAAAGACAGGAGGAACACGAGGAGCAGAGACGGGCGGGACGAAGGGACGAGCAGAAAACGAAGGGACAGAGACAGGCGGGACAAAGGCAGGGGCATAGGGAGACAAGGAGGGGGAACAAAGGGGAGCCCGAGGGAGACCCAGCGGGCGACGGGCGGCAGCCGGAGGGGCCGCAGGCGGCCGGGAGGCCGGAGCCGGAGGGGACCTCGGAGGGGCCGAGGAGGCAGGGCGAGGGACCCGCGGAGGGGCCAGGGAGGGAGCAGGAGGGAGCACCGGGGAAGGGGACGAGGGAGTCGGAGGGGACCCTGGCGAGGGCAAGGCGAGGGGGGGAGCCGGCGCAGGCGGCGACGTCATCCGCCGCGCAGGAGCGGGTGGACCCGCAGGCGACGGAGGAGCCGCCGTCAGGGAGCCCGCAGGCGACCGACCAGGCACTGGAGGGGGGAGCGAGGCAGGGCGACGAGGCATCGGAGGGGGACCCGCAGGCGACAGCCGACCCGGAGGGCCAGGAACCGCAGGTGCCCCCCGAGCCCCAGCGCAGGCGACGGAGGGCGAGCCAGGGGGCAGGGCGGGAGGGACCCTAGCCCCGCGTCTATGTCCCCTCCCCTTATGGGACACGGACAAGAAGCCCCGCGGCCGGGGCCGGGCTCGCCGGGGCGAGGACAAAGGAGTCACTAGTGTGATCCCCGAGGGGTCCCATTCCAGCTCCTCCACCTCCGAAGAGGGAGGAGCCATGATGGAGTCCTCCGGGACCACCTCGGGGACTAGGGCGACAAGAACTGGGGCACAGTCAGGAGCAGGGGCACGGTCCAGGACCGGAACCGGGTCAGCAGGCTGTGGGGGCGCCTCTGGGGCTGCTGGAGCGCGGTCAGGACTTGGAGCGCGGTCAGGACTTGGAGCTGCAGCAGGGAGAGGGGGCGCCGGGACAGGAACACGGTCAGGCTGCGGGGGCGCCGGGACAGGAACACGGTCAGGCTGCGGGGGCGCCGGGACAGGAACACGGTCAGGCTGCGGGGGCGCCGGGACAGGAACACGGTCAGGCTGCGGGGGCATCAGCCCGGAAACTGCAGGACGCTGCAGTGGGGACCTCGGCCCATGTGCTGCAAGCCGCTGTCGTGGGGACGCCCGCCCGGGAACTGCAGGACGCTGCAGAGGGGACGCCGGCCCGGGAACTGCAGGACGCTGCAGTGGGGGCGCTCGCCCGGGAACTGCAGGACGCTGCAGTGGGGGCGCTCGCCCGGGAACTGCAGGACGCTGCAGTGGGGGCGCCGGCCCAGGCGCTGCAAGCCGCCGTCGTGGGGGCGCTCGCCCTGGAACTGCAGGTGACTGCAGTGGGGGCGCCTCGGAAGCGGCTGTAGCAGGCGGGGACAGGAGCGTCTCGGAAGCGGCTGCGGCGAGATCAGGAACTGGGGCGAGATCAGGAACTGGGGCGAGATCAGGAACTGGGGCTGCAGGCAATTGCTGTGGGGGCGTTCGCCCGGGAACTGCAGGGGACTGCAGCGGGGGCGCCTCAGGATCGGCTGCAGCAGGCGAAGACGGGAGCGCCTCAGGAGCGGCTGCAGCAGGCGAAGACGAGGGTGCTTCGGGAGCGGCTGCAGCAGGCGGGGACGGGAGCGCCTCGGAAGCGGCTGCAGCAGGCGAAGACGAGGGTGCTTCGGGAGCGGCTGCAGCAGGCGAAGACGGGAGCGCCTCGGGAGCGGCTGCAGCAGGCGAAGACGAGGGTGCTTCGGGAGCGGCTGCAGCAGGGTGGTCAGGGACAGGAACGCGGTCAGGGACAGGAACGCGGTCAGGGACAGGAACGCGGTCAGGGACAGACGGAGGGGGCGCCTCTGGAGCTGCTGCAGGGCGGTCAGGGACAGGAGCGCAGTCAGGGACAGGAGCGCAGTCAGGGACAGGAGCGCAGTCAGGGACAGGAGCTGCAGGTGGCTGCAGTGGGGGCGCCTGCCCGGGAGCTGCAGGTGGCTGCAGTGGGGGCGCCTGCCCGGGAGCTGCAGGTGGCTGCAGTGGGGGCGCCTGCCCGGGAGCTGCAGCAGGCGAAGGGGGCTGCGCAGGCAGCGGCGGCAGCGAAGGCGGCTGCGCAGGCAGCGGCGGCAGCGAAGGCGGCTGCGCAGGCAGCGGCGGCAGCGAAGGCGGCTGCACGGGAGCGGGGTCCGCCGGCAGTAACGGAGGGAGGTCCTCTGTATCTCCTCCGTCTCCCTTGCTGGCGCCTGGCGATGGCGGGAGGCGGCGCGACGTCCGTAAAAACGGACGGCGGAAGAAAGACTTCCGGCTCTGGGTACGGGTAGAGGAAGGGCTCCTCGTCCTCGTCCTCACTGGAGAGCCAGTACTTCCACACGGGATCCGGGTCGCGTGTGGTCGGTCCTCGGGCTGGAGGTAGGGCGGGTACCTCCCTCTCGTCCTCGGTCGGGTGCCAAAGCCTGGAGAGCGAGCAGGCGCCGAGACGGATCGTTCCCTGCGGGACTCTCCGTCTTCTCCGCTTCTTTTTGTCCGTCATTCTGTCACGGGTACGCGGTCGGGCGAAGCGGGCAGGTGTAGAAGGAGCAAGCAGGCAAGCGGAATACGGGGCAAAACGGGAGTTTAATGGGGAAGTCCGGGAAACGGGGAAACAGGACGGCAACAGATACCAACAACATCAATGACGGACATCGCTAACAGGTAAGACCAGGACTTAAAACCAGACAAGACTAATCAAAGTAATCAGATACAGCCGGGTACAATCAGGGAAATACACGTGGGAAGGCAGGGGGCGTGGCACACACAAGGAGCGGACGAGCCGGGCATGACAGAGAAAGTTGTGGAAATTTGTACCAATTCACATCGGTGAGGGCATAAAGGGTTATTTCATTCAGTATGGGAAGAGTTCACATATTTGTGCGAGGAAGGTAACAAAAGTTCACTAAAGTACACTATATTAACTTTTAATATCTTTAATTAAAATGTTATGTACAGTATAACACTGCACCTTTTAACACGTTGCATGTCTGGCAGTGAAGGTCACATTCAGTTTGCTGAATGTATTCTCTGTCTTAAATGGTAAGCCTATTTTTACTTCTGCTGGATGATGTACCCAGTTTTCTAATAAACAAAGAGTATAATGAACAAGTTGATGTTCTGTGTGTCTGATACCTGTACCTGTTTGGCAAAGCAGTATATAGTTACTGCCTACATTTTTGGCTGTGCATGTGTGATTTTGACGGGAATATTATATTTTTATATCTGTGTGTAGATTTTTTCAGCAATAATTGAGTTTATCCTTGTGTACAGTATTTAACGTTTTGGTAATTCATGATTACCAAATCAGATTTGGTGTCATTCTACAAATACAACAAGATTGTATTTGTGCAGTGTGCAGTTACCAGGTTATAAATAAATAAATATATGTGACATCAGAAGAGATGTACAATGACAGTAAAATGTGTGAAAGTAATGGAATGTGAAAAATGTGTGTGCGTATAAGTCTCCACATGTATAAAGCGGCTGTATACCATAAGGAAAAGGAGCAATGGATAAATTACATAAAGTGCTTACTGTCCAAAACGACAATGAGTCATGTTCGGCGTATTGGCGTTATTGGATCGTCAAAGCAGCTGGGAAGATCATCGGTGCATCTCTCCCATCGCTGCAAGACATCTTCAAGAACCGCTGCATCTGGAGGGCCTCCTGCATCGTGCTTGACTCCTCTCATCCTTCACACGGACTCTTCACACTCCTCCCATCTGGCAGACGCTATCGCAGCATCAGGACTCAATCTTCCAGGCTGCGGGATATCTTTTTCCCACTAGCCATTAGACTCCTGAACACACTTCCCCCCCACACACACCCGGACTGCTAACAAATTGACTCCTGCACATCTGCACTTTACACACAAACTCTGCTACAAGCATTTTTGCACTTCTGCCACTTATTTGCACATTTTCCATTCATAACTATTATAACCTCCTCTACCTCCATCTCCAAGTATAGTATATTTTTTTGTATACCTTATATTTATTTACTTTGTTTACCACATGCCTATTTGTTACATGTCTTTCTCTCGTCTGCACTGAAAAAAACTGGAGCCACGTCATCTCGTCTCTCTATGTACCTGTACAGTATATAGCAGAGATGACAATAAAGTTTACTTTGACTTTGAACATAAATATTCAGTGAGTTAACCCTTCGAACTCGACAAACGCAAAATGCGTTTTACGTTTTTCGCACCTATTAATCTGAAGCTCTTAACTTTGGATATGCAAAATGCACAGACAAGAATCATATGTCATTGGAATCAAGAGAACCATCAGCTAACTTCACCAAGTCACCATATGGATGCAAAATCAAAGATTTATGCCTGGCACTAAGCATGTATTCCTCTGTCACATCACCGGTGGGAAGTAGGACCCAAATGCAAGCTGTAGGGCAGAATCCCCTTCGTGGGGAGTTTTGTTGACAGGCACGTTTGGGCACAGAGACGCAAACAGACAAGGACACAACTGGAGAAGACAGGACTGGGCACTTTACCAGACTAAGGAATGGGAAAATATAAGGAAGCTGGTAGTGACAGAAGGGGAGGAACATGGGGTGAGACTAATAGACACCAAGCGTGGCTCATCAGGGAGGAGAACTGGAGGGTAAGGTTGACTAAATGGGCAAGACATGACAGTAAACACCCCCCTCCCAATCCTGTGCCCTCCGGGTACAAGGGCATCATTAAGGGGACACACAGACTAGGGCAAAACTAAGGACAGCAGGGGAGACAAGCCCCCAGGACACAGCTCATGACAGGCCAGGTAATCCAACAGGGATGCCGACTATGGACCAAAAGACAGACAGTGGGTGTCAGTGGGTAAGTGGGAACAAAGGAAACAGAAGAAGGAGACAAAAGGGAGGGATTGGGCATCAAAAGGACCAAAGATGGCACAGAGACAGACAAGGCAGGACACAACCAGACAAGACAAGCAAGCAATGGAACCAGTGCAACAATAATATGGCCAGGAGAGGGAGCCAAGGGGAACCTAAAGCGGGAAGCAAGAGTGACTGGAGTGGGGGCTGGAACAGTGAAATCGGGCTAAGAGGTGAAACCAGGGAGAGCCACGGGGAAGCAAGACTACAGACCAAAGACTGAGGTATTAGGAGGGGCAAGACACTAGGTAGCATGGGAGGTAAAGTGAACAGTTCAGGGCCTCTGACGGGCTCCGGGGTGCCGCAGAAGGGTCACGGCCAGGGGGGCCTTTGGAATCCTGTCTGGGTCTGTAGAAGCTCTACTCGTCTGCGGCAGAAGAGGGAAGAACAGCATCGGTAGACGGCGAGGGGTTGGCAGAGTCGGAGGGTGTCGAGGGGCAGGCAGGACAGGAACTGGACCACACCAGGGACCCTGCAAAACAAAAGCACAGGCCAGCACCAGCGCCATGAGGAGACCGGAGGTGGTTCCTTTTGGGAACCATTGGATGCGGTACCCTGAAAGACCATCTTGGACCAAGCCTGGATCAGGAGGCAGGTCTGGGTAGCATACCCTCGTTTTTTCCTCCTGGAGCTGAGCCCATGACTGGATTTCCGTTGACCCTGCCGTTGTTGCGGCGATAGCCTCCTCGGCTGAGGAAACTTTGGCCACGGGGCTGACACCACGGAGTGGGACTCAGGGCAAGACCTGGAGGCTCCCACTCCATGTCCTCAGGGGGAATGTCCTCCAGGTCAGCCCCCTCTGGGCTGGCATTGTCCGGAGAGTCTGATGCCAGGCTGGTGATGCCTTAATCCATACTAAATGTAATTAAACATAATGAAATTTATAAGAATAAAATGGTAATTAGAGGAAAATTTAACGTGTAAGTTTTAAAAAATGGGCTTTTCCTTTTATCCAGATGTCTGCAAGCGCTGAGACTCTGTGATGAATGGTAACGTATGAGATCCTGAGAATGGGCGACGCTTCCAAGGATGGGTGGCAGGTGGCATTTCCCAGGAATTACAGGCTGGAGATGCCTGAGGAGCTCTCCTGGAGTGAAGACAGAAAGAGAAGAAGGGAACAAGCAGAGGCTGTGGGGAGAAAAAGGCCGCAGAACCAGTTAAAGTTGTACAGGTGGATTGTACAAATGCCCTCAAGTCTTGGTCCATGAGGGTTCCTGTTTTTAATTTTAAAAAGACAATAAATTAATTTTAAATAAATCTTAAGGCTTATCATTTACATCTGTCTAGTAGTTAAAAGACATAAAATCGATTAACTTACCTGGTGATTTTGGAACTTCCGACTCCAAAGCAAAATAATACAGATTACAACTAAATGCATCGTTCTACTTGGGGAAAAGGGACAAATTAAATAAAGGGTTAACTTTGGAATCTAAAACAAAAACAGCAATATCATATCAAGGCTCTTCAATATCTTTTTCCTGTGTCTGCTCCCTATACATGTAGATACTGATATAAACATGCACCTTTAAAATATATTATCTTTAGTTTATAAGTTTATTTAATTATAACAAACAAGCACAATCCATAAGTGCACTAGGCCTAACACATGGTTCAGAAGCCTCCTACGCCACCTTACACCAGCCACATGGACACCATCTGTCCACCTGGGCAACCTCAGCGTCTTGTGCCTCCTGAAACGCCACCTCAGTTTCTTCTTCTTCCTCACATCCTTCTTCCTGAATGGTTTCCAGCCATGATCTGCCTCCTTGTGACACAATAGATCCCAAAGCATTCCCTCTACTTTTCTCTCCTTCTCCCTTAACCTCCTCCACATTCACTCCTACCTCACATCCATTCTCCTCACCTCCATTTACCATATGCATTACATTCATACCAGCCTCCGCCCCCTCCATCTCACCATTGGAGGCCCCTTTCTGATACCTCTACATTTTCCCAAGTAGCCCTTCCCAATCCCTCCTTATCCCCCCCAACCTGGACAGTGGGGGTGTCGCTCGTGAGCACTCCTCCACACCGTCTCCCCAGTCGATCACCTCGTCCCACAGGTTCCAGGCTTCCCAGTACTGGGTGTTGATCCAGGCAACCACTGTCTGAATTTGCTTTCTGAGAAGTAAATTACAGATAGTTAACCAGCTATTTACAGTGACCAGACAGATCTTCAACCATACAGAAAATACAGTTGCTATAATTATTATAATCATGGGCGTAAATTTCATTTAACATTATGGAGGGACAATAAATATAAAATTTCTCATTAGCAATTTTTGAAGGGGACACAAATAATACAGTCAAATTGTACTTATGAAGATATGTCCCCACAGTGAAAAACTTTACTTCTGTCATTATTATTGTAGCATGGAGTGTGTCATTATGCTTATTTTTCTCAGGTTCAATGACTAAGCAGATTTTTCTTCAGAACTATTGCATTTTTTGTTATGTTGTTTACGGTCAAGCCATCAACATACAATAAAATTTAAACATGACTTATTGTGAAAAAGATATAAAATAAGTAAAGTTTTGTATCAAAATCAACAATTAAATAATCAATTTACAGTAACTGCTCTATGCAAAAAAAAAAAATCTGCAATTTAAAGCAAACTTACATTAATGAACGGACACTAAACAAAAGTATCAAATGTGTTTTTCCTGGTATCACTGGGCCCCACAAACTCTTGGCATATGTTGTTTATGTTAAAGTTGTCGAGCTCGTTTTTCTGCATATTGCAGACTAACAGACTGTTAAGTCTGTCTTGGCCCATAGTAGCCCTTAGCCACGTCTTTAGTCTCCGTAATGCACTGATGCTCCTCTCAGCTTCACATGAGGACACTGGAACCACCAACAAAATTCTGACAAGGACCTCAACCTGGTCAAACAAGCCACGCACCTCCACCGGCATTCCTCTTAGGACCTCTGCTGCCTCTCTACTGCTGCTACAGGAGAATTTCCGGTGAGAGAGAGGCAACTGTACTGCAAGAGTACCTCTGTGCAACTCAGGGTACTTATCTACTGAATCAGTTAACAATCCAGTCAAAAGGACATTCTCCAGGTTTTGCAGAGAATTTAGACTGTCTGGGTTGAAACGCTCACCAAAGTGAACCTCCACACAATCCAATACTTTGAAGAACTCTGCCCTGTAATGGTTCACTGCTTTGCCAGCAAAACGCCTTGAATTTGCTGTCTCAATAGGGTCAACTAATTCGATGGAGTTTACCAATGGTGTAGCTTTCTCATACAATTCAAGATAGCTCTTGTCATTTCTCTTTCCCTGAAGGTAGGATCGTACACAATCTACTGCATCTTGCATACCAGAGACAGTCTGGGTCTCCTTCTGCAGTGAAATGTTTAGGCACTCAAGTTCTCCAACAACAGCAGAAGCAAGTGTAAGACCCAACACAGTCTTACCTTTACTGAAGTGCTTGAATAAGCCACTGGTAGTTGAAGCTGTCATAGCGTTTTTTGCCATCACTTCTATACTAACTAGGACCCGCTCATACTGCCCTAGCACAGCTATTATAGCAGGATTACGCACAGTCCACCTGGTTGGACATAGAGGTTTCAGTGTGGTGATGGGTTCATTTTCAGAGGTGCCCGTGTCATGTTTTCAAACATTCTCTTAAACTTTCCTGACTGGTTGAAAAGGACGCTGCCTAACTGATGGACCCAAGAAAGGCAGTCCCGGATCATTGGGGAGACTGAGCAGCCAGCCTGTGTGATTAAATTGACACAATGTGCCCCACAATGCACAGAGAGGGCTAATGACTGCTGCTCCCTCACTACTGCCTGTGCACCACTGTACTTTCCTGCCATGTTGGAGGCACCATCGTAACTTTACCCACGTAAGGCTTCAAGTGTGTGCTTCAAGCTCTGTTTGTGGATTACTTCTCTGCTAGTAAGGTAGGACTCTGTTTGCTTTCTGTTTACTGTCTGTTGAAACTGTTGTTGTGTGTAGTTTCTGGCAATCAAGCGTAGTTTCGGTCTCCCTGAACTGTTGTTGTTGTTGTGTGTAGTTTCGGTCTCCCTGAAGGTGTTAATTAGGGGGCAGGGCTTACTGAGTTTAAATTGAAGGTGACTCCAGCTCAATACTCAGTGTGCTTCAAGCTCTGTTTGTGGATTACTTCTCTGCTAGTAAGGTAGGACTCTGTTTGCTTTCTGTTTACTGTCTGTTGAAACTGTTGTTGTGTGTAGTTTCTGGCAATCAAGCGTAGTTTCGGTCTCCCTGAACTGTTGTTGTTGTTGTGTGTAGTTTCGGTCTCCCTGAAGGTGTTAATTAGGGGGCAGGGCTTACTGAGTTTAAATTGAAGGTGACTCCAGCTCAATACTCAGTGTGCTTCAAGCTCTGTTTGTGGATTACTTCTCTGCTAGTAAGGTAGGACTCTGTTTGCTTTCTGTTTACTGTCTGTTGAAACTGTTGTTGTGCGTAGTTCCTGGCAATCAAGCGTAGTTTCGGTCTCCCTGAACTGTTGTTGTTGTTGTGTGTAGTTTCGGTCTCCCTGAAGGTGTTAATTAGGGGGCAGGGCTTACTGAGTTTAAATTGAAGGTGACACCGCGGTGGATAAAGGTAAACGTTCTAGTTGTTACTACTGCTTCTAAACCTTTCTTTCCTACTCTATCCTATCCTCTACTTCGCAATCTCTCACACCATCACTACAGACATGTGCCTTAGACGTATACCAGTACACTTATCTTTGAGACCTAGAATATCTCATCCAACATCCAGGCGCCGCACTCTCAGTAATCTTGTCTACCCTCCCATAACACCCCAGTCCCAGCGAAGCGTGTTGGGTGGCCTCTGGAATTGCCAGTCTGCTGTAAAGAAGGCTGATTTCATTTCCGCCCTTGCTTCACACCACTCTCTTGACTTTCTGGCTCTGACGGAGACCTGGATATCGCCTGAGAACTCGGCTACCCCGGCAACTCTCTCCTCTGCTTATGCTTTCTCTCACTCTCCTCGCCAAACTGGCAGGGGCGGTGGCACAGGTCTATTGGTAACTCGGAACTGGTGCTACACACCCCTCTCTCTGCCCCATCTCAACATTTCATCCTTTGAATTCCATGGAGTTGCTGTTACCTCTCCACTCGATATTCGGATCATTGTTGTCTACCGCCCTCCTGGCCCCCTAGGCTGCTTTCTAGAGGAGCTTGATACTCTCCTCAGTCTCTTCCCCACTGACAGCTCCTCTCTCATTCTCCTTGGTGACTTCAACCTCCCCCATGACAAGCTCCCTTCTTCTGGTCTCCTCCCTTTTCTCGATTCCTTCTCTCTAACATCCAACAGCTCCTCTCCTACACACAAAGGAGGTAACGTCCTCGACCTGGTTTTCAGCCGCCCCTCTCCGGCTACTGACATCTCTTCTACTCCTCTACACACTTCTGATCACCACTTTGTATCCTTTACCATTGCCCTACCCGTCTTACCCAATCCCAGTTTTCAACGTTTCCTCCCCACTCGACCAAACCTCCACTCTGTCTCCGCTTCTTCTGTTGCTTCCTGCACCCTGTCTTACCTTCCGGACCCTGACTCCTTTTCCTCCTTGGCACTGGAGTCTGCAACTGATACTCTCATCTCCTCACTTTACACATCCTTGGACAACCTCTGCCCGCTGTCTTCCAAACCAAGGAAAACTCGGCCTACTCCTTGGCTTTCAGCTGCATTACGTACTAACCGAAGAGAATTGCGGGTAGCAGAGAGGACGTGGAAGAAATCTAAGCTTGATGCAGATCTGTCTTCCTACCGTACTCTGCTATCCAAATTCTCTATGGACGTGACTGCAGCTAAAACTGCCTTTTACAAAGACAAACTAGAATTATCCTCACGAGATCCTCGCAAACTCCATAACATCTTTTCGTCTCTTCTCAACCCTCCCCCTCCTCCTGCTCCTTCCTTCCTGACTGCTGAAGATTTTGACAACTTCTTTGCCGAGAAGATTGACAGAATCTGTCAGACATTCTCTCCCTCATCCACTACACTACACACTAAGGATTTCCCTCCCCCCTCACTGGCCCAGTTTTCCGGTCTTACGGCAGATGAGATCATGAAAGTCATCTCATCTTCCAACCCTACCACCTGCCCACTTGATCCAATCCCTTCTGCATTGTTTCAGACAATCTCTCTAGACCTTCTCCCCTTCATCACGACTATCATTAATGGCTCCATAACCTCCGGTCATGTACCAACAGCATTCAAAATAGCCAGGGTCATTCCCATCCTAAAAAAACCCACTCTAAATCCCTCAGACACTTGCAGCTATCGACCAGTATCGCTTCTTTCCTTCCTTTCAAAAATCCTCGAACGTACAGTCTATAACCAGCTTTCTCTCTATCTCTCTCAGAACAACCTCCAGGATCCTAATCAGTCTGGCTTTAAAGCAGCTCACTGTACAGAGACTGCCCTCTTAGCAGTCACTGAGAAGCTACATGCTGCCAGATCGGCCAAACTGTCATCTGTCCTCATCCTTCTTGACCTATCAGCAGCATTTGACATGGTCAACCACAAAACTCTCCTATCCATCCTTAGGAGTCTTGGCATTGGTGGCCTGGCCTGGCGCTGGCTGGCTTCCTACCTAGAAGGCCGAACATACCAAGTGACATGGAATGGATCCACATCTACTCCACGTTGTCTTTCCACCGGTGTCCCTCAGGGCTCAGTTCTTGGCCCTCTCCTATTCTCCCTCTACACTAAATCTCTTGGCGAAGTTATATCCTCACATGGCTTCTCCTACCACTGCTATGCCGATGACACTCAACTCATCCTCTCCTTCCCTCCCTCAGACACTCATGTCTCCACTAAGATCTCTACATGCTTGGCAGACATCTCATCTTGGATGACCACTCACCAGCTAAAACTCAACACTAGTAAAACTGAGCTGCTTTACATCCCGGCTGACTCATCCCCCCTCCAGGACCTTGCGATCTCTTTCGACAACTCCCTGATCCGTCCTTCGGTTTCTGCTAGAAACCTTGGAGTTACCATAGATGATCGGTTGTCATTTTCCTCACATATCGCCAGTCTTTCTCGCTCTTGTCGGTTTCTCCTCTTTAACATCAGGAGGATACGTCCATTTCTTTCCACTCAGGCTACCCAGATACTCGTCCAGTCCCTCGTCATCTCACGCCTTGACTACTGTAACTCGCTTCTAGCGGGTTTACCACTGAGCGCCATCCGTCCCCTCCAACTGATTCAGAATGCAGCTGCTCGTCTTGTTTTCAACCTTCCCAAGTTCTCCCATACCACTCCTTTGCTGCGCTCCCTCCACTGGCTTCCTGTAGCTGCACGCATCAGATTCAAAACACTGATGCTCGCATACAAAGCCAAAAATTCTCTGGCACCATCCTACCTAAAGGACCTCATCACACCCCGCTCTGCACCACGATCTCTCCGATCCTCCAGCACTGCTCGACTGGTCCCTCCTCCCCTCAAGGCACAAGGAAGACATGATCTGTTAACCATATCAATAAAACTGGATCATCCTCGTTTTATGAGCTGATACAGACTCCCACTTTCTTCAGTATGGCCTCTTAAAGATTGTCCTTGCCTTGCCACATAGAGCTAACAATTTTCTTCAAGCAATGTCTTGCCACCTCCTGTGTTTACGCCATGCACTAGATAACTGGGCGCTGATTGGGTTTGGCTGACATGCAGTGACAGTAGGGGTGAGAGAGGGGAAGCGAGGAGAGAGAAAAAAAAAATAGATGCATCTTTTTTCTTTCTCTGACGATTCTAAATCGATTCTCAAAGATTCAGAATCGATCCTGTGTTCTATCAAATTGCGAGTGTGCCCCGGAAAAATAAACATTACAACGCTCGCCTCTTACATATGCTGCTCTTCATTTGAACAATGGACAAACTACATCCTGCAGCATCAAATTTAAAATCGACTGTGAGGCAACAATTTGGATTTTGTGAAGACAAAGAAACAGGGGTCGTTGATAAAAGCCATACTGTGTGCAAAGTCTGTCGCACCAAATTTAAGTATTTTGGGAACACTACTAATATGAAGAAGCATTTAACACGGTTCCACTCAGAGCTGCAGGAACGAACTTCGGTCCCGATCGCGCCCAGCGCCGGTTTCACTCAAAGGACCCTCGAGCAAGTAGCAAAGCTTCCATCCAATTCTGAAAAAGCCAAGCGAATTACCCGGTCAGTGGCGGGTTTCATTGCCAAATATTTGCGGCCTTACTCTGTAGTGGAGAACAAAGGATTTTGCTCAATGTTACAGGTGCTTGAGCCAAGATATAGTGTGCAGTCACGACGTTATTTCAGTGACACTGCAATACCCGCACTCTACAGGGAGACTAAAGCTCAAATTTTAGAATCAATAAGTAATACGGACAGGATTGCAATAACATGCGATGCATGGACATGAATTTCAACAGACTCGTATGTCACCATTACGGCTCACTACATCACGGATGAGTTTAAGCTCGCGGCTTGTGTTCTGCAAATGCGGGCTATGAACGAAAGCCACACAGGCGCAAATGTTGCTGAACTTTTGCAAAGTGTTGCAAACGAATGGAAAATTGCAAACAAAAACTTAGTTTTGGTGACTGACAATGGCTCTAATATGGCTATTGCAGCACAGCTTGGCAAGCTTCCACATGTGAGAATGTTACGCATACACACTTAATTTGGCCTCTCAGTGAGCGCTAAAGTTGCCGGCAGTTTCAAGGCTGTTGGGGAGAGTGAGGTGCATTGTAACGTTTTTCCATCGGCGCAGAACTGCAAAGCATCATTTGGAGGAGAAACAAAAACAGCTTAATCTGCCATCTCATAAACTAAAATCTGACATCACTAGATGGAACAGCGCATATGAGATGCTTGAACGATTCATTGAGCAACAACCGGCTGTCTGCGCTGCGTTACTGTCACCCGAGGTGAGAAAAGGAGCGTCTGAAATCTTCACTCTTACAGAGTCAGATATTTCATGTGCTGAAGATGTTATAAACGCCCTCAAGCCTATGAAAGATGCCACCCTTCTAATGTCAGAGGAGAGCAGCCCCACAATATGTTTGATTGCTCCATTGCATACTAACTTGATCCAGGACATGAAAGAAAACACTGAGTAAAAATCAGTGATCAGGGAGATAAAGAGGGTCATCAGTGAGGACCTCAGCAGAAGGTACACCACCGTACAGGAGACCAATCTTCTTCACAAATGTGCTTCTCTGGACCCGCGCTTTAAGGCACTGCCCTTTCTTTCCAAAGAAAAGAGAGAAGCGCACAAAACAGTGATTAATGAAGCTTCATCATTGCAAGAGGTATTTTTTTTTATTATCAATATCATAATATTAAAGCAATTGCAACAGTACAATATTACAAGGATTTTTTGTGTAATTTCATGTCAGTCTTAAATTATGAAATAACATTAAATAAATTTTTCTAAATCTTTATTAGTCAATGTGTACGACCTCAATCATTTAACTTAGTTGTTTGATCTATATGTTTATTGTTTATTTTGTTTATTTTTGTTGGGGAAAGCGCCCGGCATTTCCACCCCAACTCCACCTTTTATTGAGACAGCACACTTTATAGTTTTTATATAGTTTTATAGAGGCGCAAGAGTCATGCAGAATAGGGAGGTGAGAGAAAGTTCTGGTTTTGCTAAGGTGGGAATGCTATTATTAATATAATCTAAAGTATGAGGCTAGGGAAAAACAAAATAATGTATATACATATTTACATTCATTGCTGATCATACAGGAGTGATAACAAAATGATTAATAACAGTTTCTTCAACTTAACAGTCCCTCCTGTTTATCATGACAGTATGATCAGAAGCATCAGTATTGTACAAGTTGCAAAAGCATTTCCAGTACAACCGTCATTTAGATCACATCATCATCATCCTAACTGTGGAGTACAGAAAACCATCAGGAGTCGTTCCTCCTGTTTATCATAGAAAAACATCTAATTCCGTTACTTCAGGTCCGAGCCCTGCACGGGTGCTTTCGGCTCAGCCGTCATTATGAATTGCATGTCTTCTTCATCGCTATCGCTGGAAACAGGCTCTGTCTCCATATTCTGAGTAAGGGAGAGAAACATTGTACTGTGTGTCCGAAAAGCGGCATTAAGAGCTTGATTAATAAACATTTTCAAACATGGTATAACAGTTATAAAACAACAGAAAAACAAAATAAAAAACAAAACAAAAGGTAGGCACATTTTCATCAGTATGGACCACCATGTTCCTGTAACAAACCAGTCCAGCCAGGAGGACTGCGGTTGACTGTCCATGGTCATCACTTTTTGTAAGTCACGGAGGCGGTCGAGGGCAATTGTCATATTAGGTGAGTGCACGTTGTCAGGAATGTAAGTGCAGCACGTTTGATTCAGGAGGACACATACTCCTCCTTGTGCAGCTGTTAGTAGGTCTAATGCCATACGGTTCTGGATAACCATCTGTCTGGTTATGTCCAATTGTTCGTTTTGTTGTTGATCAATTAGTATCGAACTATTTATGAAAAGACCTAGTCTATAATTTAGAGTTTCTACTCGTAGCATGAGCTTTCCGACTCCTGCCCAGGGGAATAGGGACAGCGCAACTTTACTGCCTGTTCCCCACAGTTTATGTTCAGGGGGTACGTCTGTTCCCCACAAACTGTCATGGGGTTGTATTGATATTGAACGCTTCCTCCTGCTTCTGATGGAAACCTTACTTCCCTGTGCTATCAGAAAGGTGTGATCTGAAACAAAAATAGGAGCGCAAACTCCAAACCAGTTCGGTGGTAGGACAAAGTATGCACGAGGTCCGCATAACCAAGCCACTCCATCCACCCAATAAGTTCCATTACTGGGCCCCAAGAACGAGACAGGAGAGCCGTACATGCTGCTAACGAAGGTCGTGTCACAATTCGTGGTATTGCCTCCGATCCACCTAGTGCCATTATTCTGTTTGTAGCAGACTGAATGATTATATGTGGTTGGGTCTTGATATATTAGGACAGAAAAGGGGAATGATACATTGGTTTTAGTTACGGTGAAATCCACCCAAAAGTCTTGGAGACATGTGCCGTTTTGGAACCCAGGGTCATCTGGGTATATTCCTGTGGCATCTTGCACAACAGTTTTTACGGTTATATTACCTGACCCATTAGTGGTGATATTAACATAGTCTCCATCTACGGAAAATATAAGTGAAACAATACTTTGGTACCCTATACCTGCAAAAGATGCAGCACATTTGGCCTGGGACATATTCATGGGTTTTCCATATACAGTGGGTCCTTCACTATGAGTAGGCATCACAGAACAAACATAGCAATTCGTCACATTTTTTGCTGTTACAGTGTCATGTACATATCGATACCAGTAGTTCTTCATGAACGGGTGTGAGTGGTCAGCAGGCAACGGGCGCAGATGGAAGTCGTCATGGGTCCATCGCCGTAGGTGCTGCAATGGAGCTAGTGGGAGCAAGGACAACCATACAAGTCCAACAATAAGAATGACCCCTAGAGTCACCTTACCACATCCCCACCCCGTCAGAGCCATCCTAATAGAGTGCAGTTCAGTTGTTTTCTTCACCGGGTTGAGACAGCAGCACCCTATTGGTTACTGTGCCTTTGTAGCGGACTTCCACTGCTACTCTGTCGCTGAGGCCTCTGATAAGGGCTTGATGGGTTTACAGTGACTTTTGTGTATCCAGGAAGGTCGTTCTGCTATTTTCACAGCTGTTGGTGTTGTGAGGAGGACTTGATAAGGACGGTCCCACCGGGGTGTGCTCCACTCCTTCCGCAACAGGACCTTGACCAGGATCCAATCCCCTGGCTGCAAGTTATCCTGTTGGTTAGAAACAGAATTTACTGGCAGACTACTGGGGCTATGTTTTTGTTGTGATGATAGCAACTTTCGCATCCAATTAGCCAACGTATTTTCTCTGTCCGCTTTCCCTATATCACTCATTTCGGTTGCTAGGGGAAACGGCCTTCCGTACACTATCTCAAAAGGTGTTAATCCTGCAGGAATGGGAGTTATTCTCATCCACAATTTTACTAGAGACAAACATTCTGGCCACGGCCTTTTTGTCTCTTCCATTGTTTTTCTGAGCCTTGTTTTAATAGTGCCGTTAGTTCTCTCCACTAAGCCTGCACTCTGAGGGTGATAAGCACAATGATTCTTAAGCGTAAAACCTAATGCTTGTGAACAAAGTGACATGGTCTGATTTACAAAATGAGTCCCATTGTCTGATCTTATAATATGAGGTATGCCATAAATAGGGAAATAATGGCCTACCAAACATTTTGCAACAGTCATTGCATCACAGTGCTTTACAGGGTATATTTCTACCCACGTAGAAAAGGTGTCTATAATGACTAGACAGTACTTCTTCCCTTGTGACCAAGATAATTCAATAAAATCCATATGTACAACTTGAAACGGGTACTCAGCTACAGGGAACTGACCACGTTTTGGTCTCATGTTACCCTGTGTATTATGTTTACAGCAAATTAAGCATGTTCTACAAAATTGCTTTGCATAATCAGAAAAATTTATAGCATAAAAGTATTGCTGGATAATATGTACCATCCCTCCTGTTGAGACATGAGTATTTCCATGGCTCACTAAGGCAGCTGTTTTGTATAAATTTTTGGTAGGATAGGCTTGTCATTCATATAGTAAACTTTCCCTTGCTGTATTGCTCCTCTCTTGATCCAACTCTGTATTTCTGTTTTAGGAGCATGAATCTGTGCATCACACAGCACATCACTATCTATGAAAAGAATGTCTGCCACTGATAAGGTGGGCTGTTTCAGTGCCGCTTCTTTGGCAGTTTTATCTGCAAAGTTGTTTCCTTTAGCTATTGTGGAAGCATCGGTTTGGTGTGCTTTACATTTGCACAGTGCAAGGCGAGTCGGTAATTGTACAACATCTAATAATCTAAGTAGTAAGTTTGTGTGAGTTAGAGACGTTCCCTGCGATGTTTTAAAACCTCTATTTTTCCACACTCTTGCATGGTGATGAACATATTGACTATCAGTATATATAGTAAGTGACTTATTTTTGAATAGCTCGCATGCCCTAATTACAGAATAGAGTTCAGCCGCTTGTGCTGAACAAGCAGGTGGGAGTGCATTGGCCTCTAACACTTCAGTGGACGCAACTACAGCATACCCGACCTTATTTTTTCCCATATCATTTTTTGATGCTGATCCATCTACATAAACAACCATTGAATCTGATATTGGGGTCTGTAAAATATCTGCTCTGGGTTTTGTTTGCTCTTCCACAACTGCTTTGCACGAATGTGGCTCTCCATCTTCCGTTGTCGGAAGAAGGGTGCTAGGGTTAAGAGGACCACATCGCTGTATAGTAATGTTTGACTGTGAAAGCAGGAGTGAGACTAAGGTCAGATGTCTAGCATGTGTGAGGAACGGAAGCGGTGTCTGCAGTAAAACTAATGAAACTGAATGTGGCACCTTCAGGGTGAGTGGGTGACACAACACTAATTCTGCTGATAATTTTACTGCTTCTGCAGCAGCTGCACATGCTTGCAAACATTTTGGAAAACCAGCTGCTACTGCATCTAATCATTTAGAATAGAATGCTAGTGGTCTTTCCTTTGTCCCGAACGGCTGTGTTAATACCGCTTTCATATAACCTTGATTAGCATCAACACATAAGGTAAATGGTTGTTGATAATCTGGTAAGGCAAGTATCACATTTGTTTGTAGCATCATTTTTAAGTTTGTGAATGCCAATTCTCCTTCATTTGTCCACTGAATTTTATCTTTTAAGGCCATAAATTAAGGTTTGCAGAGGTTGAACGAGTGCGGCATAATCAGGTAGCCATTCTCTGCAATAATTACAAAGTCCTAAGAAGGACATCATTTGCTGTTTAGTCTTTGGTTTTGGTGCCTCTTGTATTGCCTGTTTTCTAGTTTCTAATAATGATCGACCTTGTTGGGAGAGTTTATGTCCAAGATATATAACTTCCTCCCTGCAATATTGTAATTTTTGTTTTGATGCTTTATGTCCTGTATCATATAAATGCTGTAACACCAACAGTGTGGCTTCCTTACAATGCTGTTTTGTATCTGAAGCAATTAATATATCATCTACATACAGTAGCACTTGACTATGGGATGCTATTTTATAGGTACTCATAGAATATCTAAGGGCCATGGTATATACATGTGGACTTTCTGAAAACCCTTGAGGGAGTCTAGTATATGTGTATTTTTTTTCCTTATAGGTGAAACCAAATAAATGTTGAGAATCAGGGTGCAATGGTACTGAGAAAAATGCATTACTGAGATCAACTACTGAGAAGTAACTTTTATCAGGGGTTAATGAGTTGAGCAATAAGTGTGGGTTGGGCACGTCTGGTGCTGCGTGTTGCACTGTGTTATTAACTGGTCTTAAATCCTGCACCATGCGCCATTTCCCTATATGTCCCTTCTGGACGGGGAAGATAGGAGTATTGCAAGTGGCCTCAGGAGCCTCTCGCAATATTCCTGATGCCAACATATCCTGCACTAAAGGCGCTATACCTTTCTCTGCCTCAGGTTTTAACGGGTATTGTCTAACTACCGGGCGGTGTTCTGATTTCACAATTACTTTGTAAGGTGGGAACCCCTTTACCAGTCCTACATCAGTGGGGGAGGACGACCACAACCCTTCCGGGAGGCGATCTAGATCTGGACATGATCCCCCCTCCAGAACAGAAAAAATTTGTCAGGTTGGGTCCTGCAAGTGTGTGGTGAGAGTGGTTTGAACTCTCCATCCCAAAGGAAACCGCCACACATTGTGTTTTTTGTCATAGCTCCAACATGAGCCAGGTACGGGTTGGTAGTCATTGTAACTGTGCATGGAATCTTGTAAGAACATCTCTACATCCCTCCACTGCATCTGAGGTGGTTTTGATAGAGATACGTGTGGTGTTTCCCCTCTGAGCACAGCCTGTTGTTTATTAGATAAGATGACTGAGGCAGCAGAAAAGCCAGTAGTGGAGTTAACATATAAATGTTGTAAGGTGATACAAGTGTCTTGGAGGGCATGAAACGTTTTGTCATAGGCATAATCTGTGTAAGGCATTGTCAGGCATGAACTGGGTTTGTTTAGGGGACTGCTTTTCTCTAGTTTTTCGCAACAATTCTCGTGTCTGTGCAGTTCCCCCTAGGTCCAGTGACCAGTAATATTGTGGTGCTCCGGTTCCTTGCACAACATAGGCTTCCTCATTTATGATTGCTTTCATGCCAGAGTTTGTGGCAACTACACTAATGCCCATCTGTACCATAAGGTCACGGCCTAACAGATTGACAGGGCAAGAAGGGCTTATTAACACTTGTGCTTGACATTCAATCCCAGTTTCCTTATCTTTTACTGCAACTGGGTTTGTTAGCTGATGACTGTCTGGTTGGCCTCCTGCTGTTTTTATATTTATGACAGATGAGGAGTATGTGACTTCAGGAGGACTGGAGGTTAGGACAGTCCTACAGGCTCCAGTATCACACAGGCATTCATATACTTTGCCATTTATGATTAATTTCCGACTTGGCAAAGTTCCCCACTGCCTTTCTGCTAATAGCTGACATACTGCTTGCAAATCTATTTCCTCATCCAGGAGGTCTTGTAAGGTAACCTCCGTTTCTTCCCTTAAAATGACCTCTGTTTCACCTCGGATAGTGTCGGCAACAGGGGTCTCCGAGGAGGGTCATTGGTCATTTTCGGTGGAGTTTGGATTAAATGGTCGCTTCCCTGACCTGCAGTCCCTGCTTAAATGTCCAGGTTTCCCGCATGTCCAACACTCTGTTTCCTGTGAAAACCCTCCTGTTTGTTTATTTCTAAATCTTCCTTGGCCTCTAAATCTTCCTCTTCCTCTACCTTTGAATCCCCCACGTCCCCGAGGGTTCGTTTGCACTAGCGCTACCACGTCAGAGGCGCTGAATATTGTATCTGTCTTTTGCTGTTTCTGCGCTTTCTGTGCGTGTTGGGCATATTCTAAGGCTTGTTGGACTGAGCCAGTATTCTGATGTACCCAATGTTTGTCGAGATATTTTCGCAATTCAGACATTAGGCCTGCGACAAAAGCTCGTTTTAATTGTTGCTGATACACTCCTCCGTCTTCCTCGTCGTGAGGAATTCCTGAATTTCCCCTGAACACCACTCGCATCCTTTCCATAAAATCCTCAGGTTCCTCTCCATCTTTTTGTTTGCACTGCGCTATTCGCCCATAATCTGCACGTCTCACGAAGACTGTGTCTATCCTCTCTCGCAGGTGTTGTAATGCTTGTATGAGTTCCTGCGAGTTATGTGCTAAGGGCTGATTATTGGCACCGTGTCCAGTGAAGTCGCCTGCCACACGTCCCCATTTATGGGTAAACAACTGTCTTAGGCATCGGTACATTTCCCTGCTGTTCAAATGAAAACTACTTTGTAATTCTAGGATGGCATTCCAAAACTCGGGTACCCCTTCTTCAACCGGGGGTATTCCTTTTAAAGCCGCTGTTCTATCCTCAGCGATCCAGGGTCTATATACTAACATAGTTTCGGGTCCTGCATTATTTGGCCCTCGATTTGGGTTTGCCACTTCTACGAGGGGACACTGCCATTCTACCTCCTCTTGTGTTATTTTTTGGATGCCATTGTACTTTAGCTGTGGCCAAATCTTTTACAGGATATAGAGAGGGATCAGACCCTCGAGTTAACATGCGAGATGGTTCCACCCCCCCCCCTTGCTTCTTGTCTATCTGTGGCTGGAACCAGCGCCGGTGCAGGCACCGGAATTTGTGGGGGCGGTGGAGGAGCTGGAGGGGCGGAAGGTCTTGCTGCCGTTTCTTCGTCTAGTGTGATTAAAGCCGCCTGCAGTTTTTTCTCCTTATTTCCCTTTTTCTGTTGTCTCTTATTATCTCTTAGTTTACTCTGTTCTAACCATGCATCAGAGAAAACGTATTCCTTTTTTCTATCTTGGCCTTTTTTATTATTGGTAGTCTGTAACATCTCCAGTTTTAAGTTTCCCTGTAACTTTAATATGTCTGGAGTATGGAGTTTTCCTTCAAACCCATGTTTTTTCCCTCCATCTCTGACTACTTATTTGTCCTGATCCTGGTTTATATCCTTCCATAAACTTCTCATCTCCCTCTAGTTTGATTTGTTTACTCTGATTTTTTCCCATTGTTACCTTTTATTGAATACACTACAAAACATAAAAAATCCTAAAAGCAAGTCCCTGGCATGAGACCTCAGGAGGACACCAACACGGCCTTCTACTGCTCACTATTAGAGCAGCGGTGTTAGTTTTCAGGGATGAAACCCGTCCTTTATCCTTCAGTCACCAGTATGTTGTTGCTTTTAGGGTGGATCGTGTAGGTTAGTCTAAAACCTGTAAGGACACATCCACATAGAACGCCGTACACTCTCTCCCACAACGCCTACTTTCGCTCCCGCTTAATTTCGGCTAAGCTTAACCACATGCATGCCTTGGCCACCTACTCACTTAGGTGCCGTATGTCTCACTTGGCCACCTATTCACTTAGGCGCCGTGTTTCTCACCTATGTAGTGTGCTCTCTGTTCCGTCACCGAGGTCTTTCAGACATCACCAGACGTCGAGCACAGTTCTAACCACCGGCCTGATGACGAATTCACATCACAGGTCTTTCTTGCACCCGACTTCGAGTGGCTGTCGACAGACTTCGGTGTCGCTTCTCTCGGCGTACTGGAGTACGTCTTCGGGGTTCCTCGGATCCGGCTCGAAGGACCAAATTCTATGTTGGGGAAAGCGCCCGGCGTTTCCACCCCAACTCCACCTTTTATTGAGACAACACACTTTATAGTTTTTACTTGCAAGGGTACCCACACTCTCTGCAATGCAAACTACAGCAGAATGTGTTACAAAGGGTGGTTCCCCTTGACTCCTTTATTTATAGTCAGTGGGAGGCGCAAGAGTCATGCAGAATAGGGAGGTGAGAGAAAGTTCTGGTTTTGCTAAGGTGGGAATGCTATTATTAATATAATCTAAAGTATGAGGCTAGGGAAAAACAAAATAATGTATATACATATTTACATTCACTGCTGATCATACAGGAGTGATAACAAAATGATTAATAACAGTTTCTTCAACCTAACAATTTTCCTCTCTTGTGATTGATTAAAAGCAGGAAGATAAGGCAAAAGAGCAGGAAAATCCAGAAGACTGCACAGTGACAGAAGCCAGCAGCTCAGTGAGCCCACAGCCTAAAGTCGCAGAGAATCAGGATGACCGTCCTTCTACTTCAACAGGAAGAGCTTCATCTTTGCTGCACTGTCTGCTGGGACAGACCTTCTCTGATGCTTCTGTTACACCACATCATCAGTCAGCCCATGCCATAGATGAAGAGGAGATGACCAGATATCGGGGTTCTCCACCACTCTCTCTATCTGAGGACCCCCTCAACTGGTGGCATATAAACAAGGTGTCTTTTCCTTTGCTCTCCAAAATGGCAAAGAGGTATTTATGCATTCCTGCAACCAGTGTCTCTGCAGAGAGAGTCTTTTCCACTGCAGGAGATATTGTTACGGCCCAGCGAAGCACTTACTCCTGAACATGTGGACCAACTGCTCTTCCTTCACAAAAACTTGAACTTGGCAATATAATTACGATAGATAAATATCCAACATCTCACTATAGTTTATTTAATTTGTATCTTGATATTTTTTGCAGTCTGATTGAAAGATAATTCATTGCAGCTCTGAAGATATTTCTAAAGGTTCTAAACAAAAAATAAGACATTCCTTCCTTTCTTAAAAGGTTCTAAACAAACTGAAAACAACCCATTTGTTGATTTGTTGTTACAGTTGTTCTTAGTAATTGCTCATCCTGAATATAATTTTGTCAAAATAAAAGCAATACAAGTCTTTATGAAACTTTGTCATTTTTAAAATTGAAATACTGTCAAACAGAGATTCTAACTATGAACAAAAAACATATAATTTTAAATTAAGCATATTTGCAAAAAAAATGAATATGAAGAATCGTTTTGGAATCGGAACGTGGATCCCAGAATCGTAACTGGATCGGATCGCAAAGTACCTAAAGAATCCCACCCCTAAGTGACAGTCACATAATGTTGGTGGGCTTGAGAGGTCTGGTGTACTGTAAATTTTTCAGTGGCTTTCTTCCAATTTCTAAAGCCTGTACTAACGAAAGCAGCATCAGGTCTATGAGCTAAAGAGGACTGGTTTGAAAAACCTTTGCTGAAGTAAAAACATAACACCCCTTTCATTGATGGACTGTAATTTAGCCATGGAATGTCTTGATACCATTTCTTTTGAAATGTCAATGACTTCTTTGAAAGCATTTGTGTTTCGATACACTGGGGAGGTAGTTGTGCAGGCACTGAGATCTAAACTAAAAACTGTGCTCCCTGTGCTGCTGCTGGCAATATCATCTCTTTGTTCTGCTGTCTCCGGCTCCCTCCCTGGTTCTGAATCTGCCCCTTCCTCTACTCTCACTGTCTCAGAACAGACTGACTCCTGAAGCAGAAAAAATGAAGGAAAGGATGTTTTCCATACTCATAATAACTAACTTGTTTACATTACACTTGTTAAATTGACAGATCATACTGTAAATTGGTGAGCCTGTGATGTTCATCTACTGAACAGCCACAACTCCGAAAGCATTAAAGAAATTGTTCATCCAAAAAAAATTTCTGTCATTATCCCTTCAATAAAAGCACAAAACACTTACCTGACACTGTACATCTGAATGACCCTGCTCTACCTGTCCCTCAATAATTTATGTCTCCTTTGCCTGCGATTGATATTGTGACATTAGTATTTTCATAAGCACCCATTCTTAAAGCCAAATAATATGTGAACGTTTCGTAGTTACTTGGCGTTTAGGTGCACTGAAAAATGTTCCTATGTCCATTTTCCTTTTCTGTCATTTTATCTAGTCTATGACACTGCAAGGCAAGGCGAGTTTATTTATGCTGTAGCACATTTCATACACAATGGTAATTCAAAGTGCTTTACATAAAGAAAGTAAAACTATCATAAAATAATCACAAGAATAAAAACAAGGAATTTAAAAAAGGTTTAAATTTGTATTTAAAATTAATTAAGACACTTAACAACAGAACAGAAACTGATTATACAAAAAAATACAGTGGGGTCATTTCGGACGTAGCACAGTGCTCATTTACAGCTAAACAATATGCTAACTGTGACTGTTAATGTTAAGTTAATATTATGCCAAGTCGTCACAAATAAAACAATGCATTGGAAACGGCTTTGGCGCGTTAGTTGCAGTGCACTATGGAACAAGCTATTGTAAACAAGCTAACGTTAACTATATAAGTAATATTTTAATCGCTAATATATCAGATTCAGGGAAAATTACATCGGTAATCAGCATTTTTGCCGAAACTAATCTGACTTAACTTTACGAGTCTGCATTAACTACATTAAAGATAATCGCTTTATTTAAAGTGAATACAATACCCTACTTACTGGAGTTCAGCATTAATAGAGCCGCAGCCACACACCTGACTCGTGAGTGTAGAGTAGGTGAGATGAACTGGGAAAGCAGGCAGCGGGCCAAACCACTGTGAGGAAGGGGGGGGGGAACGCAACTGTTTCTAAATACATTGTTTGCGTTTGTTTTATTTTCTACTTACACAATTATTTTAGGTATACATACATATATTTTTCACAATAGAGAGTGCGTTTTTTTAAATAATTTGCGGACCCCCCGAGACCCAGTAAGATAAGCGGTCATCTCGAAGCGTTTACCTTAGTACGAAAGCAATGCCCCAAATTACTTAAACATTTTACCATCCATTACCATAAGGGTTCCCAGCCCCCGGTCAGTGTACCGGAACCGTCCGCGCTCAGTGCTCAGGGGGGGCGGGCGGAGCCTACCATCACGTTTATTACAGGTTCGCGCCGTATTAAAAAGAAAACTGTCTGTATTGTTTGGTGCCGGATTTCATTAAAAATATGCAATAATTTTATCGACATGTACTACGTTAGTATAGTATAAAAGAGTAAATAATCAAAGTAGCATAATATAATTTGAAGAATAAAACGAAATTTTGGAGAGCTAACAAACTGCTCACCTCAGCGCCATTTTCATTCGTAGAGTTTGCTGTGCTTCGAACGGTAAAAGACATTTACGTTGTTTCTATGGAAACTACTCCCACTGTCCGCTTAACAATAATGCAAAAGAACGTATGTAGTAAATGGCTAATGAGTTGTATTACGCTACGTGCGTATTACGTCATAACTCGTGCGTAGCGTCCATTTTACCGGGGAATGTCGAAGACGTGCTATGTAGCTCAGCTGTAGAAAGTTCTACGTTTCTTTTAAATGTTAAAGAAAGTTTCATAAAAACAAATTGTATAGCGACTGTTCAGGACAATAGGAAGCTTTATTTTGTTAAAGCAAATAGAGCTGAGGCATAATATTTAAAGGAATGTTATTCAAAGGTAATAAGCTTCCACCACACTGCATCTTAAATACACGCGTAATGAGGCACAATACCGCTTTCTTAAATTAATTATCATGATGCATAAATGTCCTGCTTTGTCTTACAATAAGGTAAGCTCGTGGCTATAAAAACTCAAACATTTAGCTGATACAAATTGAGTTTGTCCTTTAGAAGAAAAGTAGCTTATTTTTGGCTTATTGAGGCTTCCATATATGACAAACCACAAGATGGCACTGCCTGAGCATGCTTTTAGAAATGTACTGGAACGCCACTAGCAGGCAAGCAAGTTACTTCGCAAGCGCAGCAATGGTGTTTGACATTCTGTTGGCTATATAAGCAGGGATGGATATAACTGGTAAGCAAGTACGCTTTCAAGTTTTAAAGCGATATGTGCAGCAATCGGTTGTTGTAACAGTGTGAATTCGTACGTATTTTATGTGCATTTGCGCCGATATGACAAGAAATTACCGTGCATTTTAACCTCTATTTTCCTTACTTCTTTATATTACGTTTTCTCTGTTTTATTTCAGTCAGTCTAACATATTACGCCACAGCCTTCAACCCGAATTTTCATAGCAGACTATATGGAATATTATGTTTCTGTTACAACTCTGTGAAACAGAGTTTCTGTTAACTACTTTATGTTAGTCCTGAATCTATGAATATTCACTTTTATTAGCGTATATTTTATCATTATGTTAAAGGACAAATATATTATCAACCTTTTAGTTAGACAATGTGTAAAAGGCTGAAACTGCCAAGGTTTACTACTGAAGGAAGGGATTCCCCTGAGTTCACCAGAAGTTCACGGCTGAGCATTTTTAGAAAACTAAGTGGAGCTGCTCGCGCCACCATTATGTTCAGCCGAGAGACCAAACGGTAAAAGAAATTATGGACAAACTTATCACCTAGGGGTGTGGATTAAGGGAAAAAACAATTATTGTGAATGGCTGAAGGAATGATGATGCTTAAGTGACGAGATAAGAATTAAATTAAATTGGTGTAAAACAGTACTGGACACACTTTTACGTGTCCAGCCTTGGTTGTAACTTCATTGTTGCAATAAAGACTGAATTCTGGATACTGCACAAGCTGCCCTCTGACTTCTGATTTGGCGGGGAAGGAGAAAAACCACGACAAACAAACCCATGATTTCTGTATATTGATTGTGTAATAAAGTTAAAACATTTTTTTTTGTGTAACGTGTGATTTTTGGAGTTTCTCTTCACCCAAGCTCTGACAAAGGGTGGATTAGTCTAATTACGGTCTGCTACAATTAGCTGAATATAACTTGTATTAAAAAAAATAAAAAATCACCTTATGGGTGCTCCGTAGGGTAGCAAGATCTTGAGTTTTTTTTTTTTTTTACCGTACTCGGGTGCATTTTAACATTTTCGACCAATCAGCAAACATTATTCTGACAGCGTAGCTGGGAAACCAATGAAACGTGAGTTAGAAACCCACGAGTTAGAACAACG